>NC_133453.1:31638707-31946623 GCF_048565385.1 Saimiri boliviensis
GGGTGAGTTAAAAGGAAGTTTAAAGTTGGTGGTAAGGAATATCGTATGCTTACAAAGTAAACTGTATGTTTCGTTTGAGTTCTATTTTTTCTCCCCGGTGCTATAGGGGGCACGCTAAGACTGACCAATGAAAGTCTTGAGACCATGTTGTCATCGATTCATCTGCTAGTGAAATCTGTAATACTACTGTATACCGTGCTTTCAGATCACTAGATAAATATTCATTTATTCCAACAATACGATTTCATTTCAATTATCTGTCAGCCATAACTTAGTAAGTTACTTCTACTAAAGAAAAGCACCTCTAAGTACTTTGACAACCCAATATGGCCAAAAGGTTTAAAATAGAGTGCTTGTGAAACTTGTGTTGCGTGTGTTAGCGAATTATATGAGCAACAAACTCTTGAATGTAAACTGAGCTCATAATCAATTTAGCCTGAATTTTTCCAAGGAGTTAATTTGAAGAATATGAGTGCAGGGAATCTATCCAAGTATTAAGAATTTGAGATAAATGACGCTGGTAGAAACAATTTATCTCTAAATTCTTAAAAACATTTCCTGGCTATATATGGTACAAATTAATTATAACAATGTACGTTCTCTATCAAAAGTGTCCCAACTTACTTTTTCTAAGATAATGAGCAGTTGCTTTTTTATTTGCCTTCTTATTCTGAGCTCCAAGAAGGTTGGGACCAAATTTGTTTTGTTCCAGATCGTGTCTCCAATGCCTAGTATAACAACTTTCCACAAATATTAATACTTACTAGAGCAACTGCATTTCAAGCATTGTTCTGCGTGCTGAGGATAAAGTGATTAGCCAAAACAGACATAGCCTCTCTTTTCTTGGAGTTTCAGGCTAGTGAGTGAAACTGACCTTAACCGAATGTTACCTGTACTGAGAATCTGTGTTTTTTTCTTTTCTTTTCTTTTCTTTTTTTTTTTTTTTGTCCAGCCATTATTACCCTAGGACATCCCTCTGATTTAGTTTTGGGCATCTACTCTGATTCCACGGATAGGATCTTGGTGGATCTGTCAAACAAAGTGCCTTCTCTTTTCCTTCCCTGAAAATGAGAATAAAATTCAAGACAAGCCATTCAGAACCACTCTCCCTAGAATTTTCATTTTTAAAAAACATGGTAATATAGAAGTTGTAAAATAATAGGGTATTAACATAATAATAAGGGCCAGCAGGGGCTGCTTCCCAGAAGTAGTAATAAGCTAAGAAAGCGTAAGAATGAGCTAGAAGAGAGGGAAGTAGAACACTTCAGGCAGAAGCATATACAAATGTCCTGCAGCAGTAGCGAGCATAAAGATAAAAAGATCTGTAAGGTGAATGTTCCAGAAGCCCTAAGAGCCATAGAGAACCTGGTGCAAAACGAGGCTGAAGAGAAAGGTTTGAGGCCACTTCTTTGAGGCCCTATAGGCCACATAAAGATGTTTGATTTTGCATCTAAAAGCAAAAAGAAGACTTTGGAGTGTTTCAAGCAAATGAGGTGAGGGGAGCAAATGAATGTGCATATCCAAAAATGTTCTTCCCATATGTGGAGTATAAAGGGTCAGAGGGCAGTAATATAAACTGGAGCCAACTTTATTGAGGGCAGGCTATGCTCCAGGCATATTCAAAAAGGTTTGCGAATAATGATTCATTTATGCTTCATAACAGCACTGGGGGGTAAGTAGTATTATCATCTACATTTTTAAATTCACTTAGGCCTCATAACAGTGCTATGAGGTAAGTGATATTATCATCTATATTTTACAGAGGAAAAATTTGAGGCCCAGAGGTTAGTGAATTTGCCAAACTCCTCTGCACCAGTATGTAATACGGCCAACATTTGAGCTCAAACAATCTGACTTCGGATCCTGAGTTCATAGTTATTGTCTAAACACTAAAAAATATGCGTAGTCTTATTTGAGGTTATTATTGCTATTATAACTGACATTTTTAAAACCTATGAGATTAAAAAAATTATTGTGATAAAATGCACCTAGCATAGCATTTAACATTTTAACCATTTTCAAGTGCATAGATCAGTGGGATAAGAATATACATATTGTGCAATTATCACCATGATGCATCTCCAGAATGTTTTTCTTCATTTTCAAGTGTATAGATCAGTGGGATAAGAACATACATATTGTGCAACTATCACCATCATGCATCTCCAGAATATTTTTCTTCTTGCAAAATCAAAATTTTATACCCATTACATAATAACTCTTCATTCTCCTCTTCCTCCAGACCCTGGAAACCACCATTCTACTTTCTGGCTCTATGATTTTGACTGTTCTAAGTATTAAGTAAGTAGAATCATACAGTATTTGTCGTTTTGTGACTGCTTGTTTCACTTAGCATAATACCTGCAAAGTTCATTCATGTTGTAGAATATGTCAGAATATCCTTCCTTTTTAAGGCTGGATAGAATTCCATTTCATGTCCATACCACATTTTGCTTATCCTTTCATCTGCCCCTGAATACTTGGGTTGCTTCCACATTTTAGCTATTGCGAGTAACTCTAAACATGGACATGAGTGTGCAAATGTCTGTTTGAGACCTGCTTTCATTTCTTTTGAGTATATACCCATAAGTGGAATTGCTAGATCAAATGGTGGTTCTATTTATAATTTTTTTGAAGAACTGCCATACTGTTTTTGACAGCAGCAGCACCATTTACCTTCCCACCATGGTGCACCAGGCTTTCAGGTCCTTTACATTTTTGCCAACAGTTATCTTCTGCTTTTGCATAGTAGTCATTCTAATGAGTGTGAGGTAGTTTTTCACTCAGTTTTTGTTTGCATTACCATAATGATTAGTGATGTTAATAATCTTTACATGTGCTTATGGGGCACGGGTATATCTTGTGCATCAGGTTATTTTTGTTGTCATTGAGTTTTAGAAGTTCTTTATATATACATATATTTATTCCTTGTCATATGTATGATTTGCAAATAGTTTATTCCATTCTTTTGGTTGCTTTTTCACTCTGTTGATAATGTCCTTTGATGCATAAAATTCTTTAATTTTCAGGAAGTCCAATTTGTCTTTTTTTTTTTTCTGTTGCCTATGCCTTTAGTGTCATATTGAAGAAATCATTGCTGAATCCAATGTCATAAAACTTTTGCCCTATGTTTCTTTCTGAGGGTTTTACAGTTTTCACTCTTAGATTTAATTCTATAATTCATTTTAAATTAGATTTTGTACATGGTGTTAGGTAAACATCCACCTTCATTTTTTTTGCATGTAGATATTCAGTTTGCCCAGCACCATCAGACTGTTTTTTTCTCATTGAAAGATCTTGACACTCTTCTTTAAAATATATGCAAGGGTTTATTTCTGGGCTCATTATTATAATCCCATGTTTTTTATATCTGTCTTTATGCCAGTGCTACACCATTTTGATTACTGGAGCTTTGTAGTAAGTTTTTAAATCAGAAAATGTGAGTACTCCAAATTTATTCATTTTTTTTTTTTTGATCTTTTGACTTTTCAGAGATCTTTGAAATTGCATATAGATTTAAGAATGGATTTTTTATTTCTGTAAAAAGCATCATTGGGATTTTCTTAGGAATTGCATTGAATTTATAGGTTTTTGGGGGGCTAGTATTGACATCTTAACAATATTAAGTCCTCCAACCCATGAACATGAGGTGTCCTTTTATTTATGTTTTCTTTAACTTTTTTTCAGTAATGTTTTTTCAGTTTTTATTGTCCACGTCTTTACTTCTTTGGTTAATTCCTGAATTTTTATTCCTTTTGATGCTATTATAAATGGAATTATTTTAATAATTTCCTTTTTAAATTGCTCATTGTTAGTATACAGAAATGAAACTGATTCTTGTGTTGACTTTGTATCCTGCTACTTTGCTAAATTTGCTTAGCAGTTCTAATAGTTTTTTGTAGAATCTTTAGGGTTTTCTAGGTATAAGATTATATCATTTGTGAGCAATGATAATTTTAATTCCTCCATTCTAATATAGATGTGTTTTATTTCCTTTTGCTGGCAAATTGTTTCTGACTAGGACTTCTAACGCTATGTTAAATAGAAATGTACACCACTTCTTAACAGGCATCCTTGCCTTCTTGATTTACAGGAAAAGCTTTCATTCTTTTGCCATTGAGTATGATGTTCTCTGTGAGTTTTTCATATATGATTTTTATTATGTGAATATAGTTTGTTGTGTATCTTTATCATGACAAGGTGGAGATTTTATCAAATGTTACATCTGCGTCAGTTGAGATGATGACATGTTTTGTTCCTCTATTCTGTTACTGTGATATATTCTACTGATGTATTTTTTTGTATGGTAAATGATCCTTGCATATCAGGAATGTATTACGTTTGATCATGATATATAATTTTTAAAATATACTGATGGATTCAGATTGCTAATATTTTGTTGAGGATTTTTTGCATTGAAATTCACAAGGGATATTTGTCTGCAGTTTTATTTTCTTGTAGTGTCTTTGTCTGGCTTTGGCATTGGGCAATGATAGACTCACAGAATGAATTAGGAAGAGTTCTCTTCTCTTTAATGTTTTGGAAAAGTTTGAAAAGGATGGTGTTTGTACTTCTTTATATGTTTGATTGAATTTCCTAGTGAAGCCATCAGGTCCAGGAATTTTCTTTTTGGGATATTTTGATAACCAATATAACAACTCTATTCAGATTTTTAATTTCATCATTATTTAGCCTTTGTAGGTTTTTTATTTCTAGGAATTTGTTTTGTGTTGCTATAACAGAAAGCCACAGACTCAATAATTTATAATGAACAAAAATTTATTGGCTTATAAGTCTGGGGACTGGGAAGTCCAAGATTGAGGAGCTGACATCTGGTGAGGTTCATGCTATGTCATAACGTGATGGAAGACATCACATGGGCAAGACAGACAGAGGAAAAAAGTGGACCAAAGTCATTCTTTTAAAAATAATCCACTCTCATAAGAAAGCACTCATATGATAATGGCAATAACTACCTCTTAAAAGTCCCACCTCTCAACACTGTTGCCCTAGATTAATTAAGTTTTCCACGCATGAAATTGGGGGAATACATTCAAACCATAGAATTTATGTTGCATTTTGTTTGGTAATTTACTGGTAATTGATAATGTGTTTTTTAGTTTTAAAAAACATGAAAATTTTCTATTTTTCCTTCTGTTATCAACATCTAACCTTATCTCCTTGTGGTCAGAGAAGATTCTTTGTATGACATGTATTTTCAAAAATCTATTAATACAACATGTGGCCTAACATATGGCCTATCCCGGAAAATGTCTTAAGTACATTTGAGGAGAGTGTTATTTTTTTGGTAGTGTGTACTGTATATATCTGTACATACTGCCCAATAGTTGGTCTATTGTATTTTTCAAGCTCTCTATTTCCTTACTTGCCTTCTGGTGGTTATTTTATCCTCTATTGAGAGTGAGACATTGAAGCCTCTACTATTGTAGAACTTTCTATTTCTTCTCTCAATTCTGTCAGTTTTTACTTCATGTATTATGATGGTCTGTTATTAGAGGCATAGATATTTCTAATCTGTATATCTTTGCTGTATTTAACTTTTTATTAATAAATGTGTGCCATAATGGTTTGCTGCATCTATCAACCAATTTCCTAGGTGTTAAGCACCTGTGTGCATTAGCTATTTATCCTGATGCTCTCCCTTCCCCCTGACTCCCGCAACAGACCTCAGTGTGTGTTTTTCCCCTCCCTGTGTCCATGTATTCTCATTGTTCAGCTCCCACTTACAAGTGAGAACATGCCATATGGTGTTTGGTTTTCTGTTCTTGTGTTAGTTTGCTGAGGATAATGGCTTCCAGCTCCATCCATGTCCCTGCAAAGGGTATGATCTTGGTCCTTTTTATGGTTGCATAGTATTCCATGGTGTATATGAACTACATTTCTTTATCTAGTCTATCACTGATGGGCTTTGGTCATGTCTTTGCTATTGTGCATAGTGCTGCAATGAACACATGAATGCATATCTCTTTATAATGGAATGATTTTTATTCCTTTGGGTATATAACCAGTAATGGGATTGCTGGGTTGAGTGATATTTCTGGTTCTCACTTTCTTAATCTGAAAATAGAAATAAGGTAGTTCAGCAGTAAAGCTGCTGAGGGTTTATTTATTAGATTAAATGGTTTTGATTTTCTGTGCTTATATTCAGGTATACAAGGCCAGAATGAAATCTTAAAACTGTCCCAAAGGCAGAGTCCCAGGGAGAAGGCAGTTACTGGACTGCAGTAATTGTAGTGTTGAGAGAAAAGCTAGGACAACTGAAGAACTAATGAAAAACAAGGATCAGTAGCATTTCTTGGAATAACATCTGAATATCAGTTGCTCCTCTAATGTCAAATATTTTTATGTATAACCAAATAGATAAATTTCATGTTTTAAGATAAAACTGAGTTTGATCTACTTCTAAACACAACTGTGTTACAGTGTTATTAACAGAATTGTATAATGGAATCTCACTATTTTTAGAGACACTGTAGAGAGATAAACTGTATTTCCCATAATGAAGAAGATTGCTGAGATAATCTTCAAGTGTCAAAAACTGAGAAGGAAAGATGGAACTTAATAGATTTATAGTCTGTGAATCATTGTTCAATTTATACTCACTTAATATATGTCAAGGTGTCACCATTCTTACAGCAGAGAGTCCTTCTAAAAGAGAATCATGTAGTTTCTGCAAGGACGATCAATATCTTCTAAAATTTTCCTTTTGCATTTCTGTTGGATAAAAACCAGGTATCTATATGTAACTATAAGAAATAATGCAATTTCTCACATTTTCCCATCTCAAATTTATGGCAGTCAAAATAAATCACTCAACAATATAAATTTTAACTTGTGTTGACAAGGTGCTTTGTTATGGAGGACTCATTAATTAAACTGTGGTTTATCCACCTAATGGGATACTGAGTAGCTGAGTTCTCTATGTAAGGATGTGAGGAAAAAAATAAAGAATAAACTGTTAAATAAAAGTATGTACTTTACTGATAATATATTTTATATTTTTAAAATAAAGGTAATGAAATTAAGAATATGTATTTTTATATGAATATGTACAACTAAAATACAATAAATTATTTTTTAAAAATAATAAAATAGGTTACCTATATGAGACAGAGCTAAAGAGGTAGACAGGAATGCAAATGGAATAAAGCATTCTAAATATACACATATATTCATATTTATGTATTCTGAATTTTGAAATATTACCTATCACAAATCTTAAAATTTTTAAAAAAGTAACACATCCAATATCTTTTGGATATGTTAATGAACTCAGCAAAACAATAAAAAGCATTTTATTGTTCTTAAATGTGTTATTACTACCAAGTGATTTACTTTAAAATTTTTATCTAGAATAAACAAAAGTTTACTGTAATTTGTCCATAATAATTGTCTTATAAGGTTTCTTTACTTTTGCAATTGTCATCACTGAAATGTCTTATTGAAAGAAAAGAAGACTCTTACTTATTTGTCTAAATTCCTCAAAACAGCACATTAATGTTTTAGATATAGTTAGTGATTACTTTGTGTGTTTATATTAGCTTAAAACCTAAGGCCGTATTGAACAGCAATGAGTCAAATTTATTTTGAATTCATTTCTATTTAATCTAAACAAATATTTATTTAGCATGTAATATGTTCCCATGAACATATTCTACTGAAATAGATGCTATGAATCTTATACTTTGGTTGTGTTTGAGAGTGAGATGGCTAACAAGAAAAAAATTAAATAAGTCAAGATACAGTGTTAATATTAAGTAAGTCTCAGAGAAAAATGAAAAAATGTAACAAAGTTTAAGTAAAATTATTCAGAATGCCGGTCAGTGTGAGTGTAGGGGTAAGGAGTTGATTAGATTTTTAAATATATTGGCCTAATTGAGAAAACGATATTTGAGCGAAAATTTAAAAGAGATTAAAGAAATGACCAAATTGATGTTTGAGGGAAGAATATACCAGATAGATAATATTATTTATCTATAGCTTCAAATAAATCCACCACCTAAAGCAATTAATATGCTTTATTTTAGTTGTTTCACTGTATTTTCACATCAATAAAAGAGAGACTGTCCCCTCCCTTTTTTTCTTTTCTTTCTTTTTTCTCTTTCTCTTTCTTTTTCTCCTCCTTCTCATACAGTATCTCCATTATATACTTCAACATGCTAAGCACCCCTCAAAAGGGGTTGGGAAAGATAACATACAGGAAAATAGAAGAATACATGAGAATGAAGACTGATAAGATTCAGTATAAAGCATTGCTAAGCACCCCTTCTGAGGGGTTGGGAAAGATAACATACAGAAAAATAGAAGAATACATGAGAATGAAGACTGATAGTAAGATTCAGTATAAAGCATTGCTCAGGATTCCATTTGATATATTTTTATTAAAGGACTAAATGGATTTATCACCAAGAGATATTATGCAGAATCACTGTAATATATTTGTGATTATAATTTTAAAAAAGACAAGAGTGACTTATATTTGCTGCATTGGACCTTATTTCCTTGTATTTTTAAATCACAAATTGTGTCTGCAATTCAAAGGAAAATAAAACCTATGTACATTTTTGGTCACCTGACTCTCAAAATATTTTTACTTGATTGTCCTTGATCATTCTCCATTGTTTGAATAGAAAAATATGCCAATGTTTGCATATTCATGTCTCTTAAAATATTACCAACACCTTGATAACAAGACATTTTATACTATTAAATAATATGTCATTGAATATAGGTGAACATTTTCATCTTAAATTAGTTTATTTGGTAATCTCTTCCTTTTTTTTTTTCCATTTCTGATCTTTTCTTAGATTATAGTGGTGTCCAGTTTTAATTACTAGGATTTATGCTTGCAGGATCCAGAAGGAAGGACAGCTGTTAAAGTGCCTGTAGGATTAATCTGAAGACTAGAGAAAAATCTATCCTATTTCTTAAAACAATCTAAGAGAAAAACAAAGTCCACTGAAAAAGAAGTTCTCATTTTAGAGGATAATTGGCTTCCATTCTTAAAAATAACAAATAAAATATGGAACAATTTTAGAGAAATGAGCTTGCATATTTGCTGAAGTATTCTCATATCAAACTAGAACAGACTGATAGCAAAGGCTCAAAAACATTCTGGATAAAGGTAGAAATGATAACATATTTTTATTTTTCAATTTGGTAATTGAAAAAATATCACACCCCCTGACATCCAACTATATCGCTGAGCACACATCACTGATATTAAAGAACATTTGGATTATCTTCAAAACTTATTTAATGAAATTCATTTTATGTTTAACTGGATTTAATGCTAATGGTAATCTTGTAGCACACATGTTTATGAGGAATTTTATTTACTTGAAATCTGTGTACATAGTTAAACAATTTTTTATAAAAAGAATGAATCAGATATGTTTGGATACTGTAGATGTATTGCTCTTGTGTTTGTTCATGAATGACAACCTGATTAGCATAGAAATATTGACTCACACTTCTTTCTCATCAAACTCTGAACTGGTGAATCCTTTGTCTTTTAAAATTTAGCATTAAGAATCTAAAGCAGGCATGATTTTGGTTCTTTTGTGGCTTTTTTTTTTCTAGCTTTTAAAAAAATTTATGTTTTAATTTCCAAATTGAAAAATAAAAATATGTCATCATTTATACCTTTATCCAGAATTTGTTTTTGAGCCCTTGCTATGGATCTGTTCTAGTTTAATACGAGAGTACTTCAGCAAATATGCAAACTAGTTTCTCTAAAATTGTTCCATTTTTTCATTCTAGTGTGGGGGGAACACTTAAAATTGAGATCTACTCTCTTAATATTTTTTGAAGTACACAATGTCATATTGTCAATATAGGCACTATGTGGCATAGCAGATTTCTGGAACTTATTTCTCTAACATAACTAAAACTTTATACCTATTAAATGCAACTTTCCATTTTTCTCTCTACCCAGTCTCTGGCAATTACCATTCTACTTTCTGTTTGTGAGTCTGACTATTTTAGATACCACATTTAAGTGGAATCATGCAGTGATTTACTTCTGTGATTGTTGGATCGTATGATAATTCTGAAGTGAAACTGTAAAACTACTAGGAGAAAACGTGGGAAAAACTTCATGACATTGGGCTTGGCAATGATTTCTTGGATATGACATCAAAAACTGGAGTAACAAACACAAAAATAGACAAGTAGAACTACACCTGCTATGGTTTGGGTCTGATTTGTCCCTAACAAAGCTTAACATGGAGATTTAATCTTCAAGTGGCAAGGTTGGAAGGTGAGGCCTACTGGGAGGTGTCTGAATCATGGGGGCAGAGCCCTCCTGAACAGATTCATGACTTCCTGCCAGGGCAGTAACTGAGTTCTCACTCTTGGGAATGGAATAGTTCCCATGAGAATAGGTTGGTAGAAAGAGTCTGGCTTCCTCCACTTCTTTCTTCTGCTTCCTCTCTTGCCACGAGAACTACTGCAAGACAAATATAACTCCTTTCATTAATAAAATGGTTTAAAATTGATCATAGTATGATGAATTAATTAAAGAAGTTTGTTTTTAAGCAAGATATGAAGTAAGAAATGAATCAGACAGAAAGTAGAACTAACACTTCTTTTAAATCTCAAAAGTTAACGTCTTTGTAAGGCAAGGCACTGGTAATTAGCAGGAGTGGAGGAATATATGAAATAAAATGCAAAATCTAACAGAAAACTTGCTGATTTTTTTTCAGTTTATTCAGATGTCAAGTAAGTGTTAAATGAGAAAACATAATTTTTTATTTATGTATTTTGTATAAATTTATCCTTTGTTTATTATATAACATTGTAACAAAGAACAAATTTTAAAGCTGATTCTACCACTTTTTGACTTTGGACAAGTAATTACCATCTTTCAGCCACTTTCCTCAACTGAAATGGAATCTCCACATGATTGTTGTCTGGATGAAGTGAGACAAAGGTTGTAAAAGCTAAAATAGAATATCTAGTACCTGTGCTCGATGGGCAGCAGATTCACTTATTGAGAACCTTCTTTGTGACACATACTATTCTAGATACTCACGAGGAAAAGGAATAAGGTGAATAAGACATGTTCTTATTCCTTTCTTTTAAATATCCCACAATCTATCAAAAGAGACAGAGAACTACTCAGAACATTAGAGTAAATGAGGCATGTGCCAGGAAAGATGCATGTATAAAGTGTTCTGGGAATGTGGAAGGAAAGACCAATTCACCTCATGAGAAATCAAAAAGAGATTTTATAGGAGTGATGACTTCTGAGCAAAATTGAGCCTTGTCATTTTCCAGGTCAAAGCATTTCAGAAGAACAGCTTAAGGAGAGACTCACAGTACTACTGGTTAAACAAGTGCAAATGTGGAAAGACATGAAGTTAAAAGGATGCATTGAAGTATTACTTTTCTGAACTACATCTCGGGATAAAACCTTTTGCATGCTTTGCTTTCCTGGCTTTGTCCTTCATTACGGAACAACCTCCATGTGTTCAGTTGAGCCCAGAAGGCCACTTTCACTCCATGCCCTACTGAGTCATCTCATTAGGCAGCTGTGCTTTTTCAGAGCTGGACACAAAGATGTGGGTGGTTGCGTAAATGATGTGGAAGGGTGACCAGATGTATACCAACAAATTCAGTGCCCAGGAGAACCAAATGATGATGTCAGTAGGAAGATTTGTTTTAATGAATGAATAGTTAGGCAATAACCGATGCATATATTTAAGAACTTGGCAGAACAAGCCATCATATCCAGTATTTGACATTGAACCAAACTGGCTCCACACTTGTACATCTGGGCTTGTTTCACATCATATGACTCATATAGACCATAGCCTTTCCTAATCAAAAGACATAGAGTAGTTGAATGGATAAAAATGCCAACAATGCAATTATATGTTGTCAATAAGAGACTCACTTTTGATATAAAGACACATATCAGCTGAAAGTGAAAGAACTGAAGAGGATAGTCAATATAAATCATAACCAAAAGAAATCGGCCAGGCACGGTGGCTCACACCTATAATACCAGCACTTTGGGAGGCCAAGGTGGGTGGATCATGAGGTCAAGAGATCGAGACCATCCTGGTCAACATGTGAAACCCCGTCCCTACTAAAATACAAAAATTAACTGGGTATGGTGGTGCAGCCTGTAGTCCCAGCTACTCGGGAGGCTGAGGTAGGAGAATTGCTTGAACCCAGGAGGTGGAGGTTGTGGTGAGCCGAGATCGCACCAGTGCACTCCAGCCTGGATAATGAGAGCGAAACTCCATCTCAAAAAAAAAAAAAAAAAAAAAAAATCAGGGTTAGCAATATTTACATCAAACCAAATAGACTTTAAGACAAAAACTATCACAAGAGGCAACAAAAAGGACAGTATATAATAAAAGCGTCGATTCACTAAGAAAATATAGCAATTATGAAATATATGCAACTAACTTTAGAACACTCAAGTATATGATGTAAATATTGGCAAACTGAAGAATAAAAAAGACAGTAACACAATAATGGTAGATTTCAGTACTCTTTTTTCAGTAATGGATAGAAGAATACCTAGTGAGATGATCAATAAGGAAATAAGGAAATAGAAGTCCTAAACAATAGTATAGACCAAGTGGACCTATCATACATATGTAGAACATTCTACTCAACAGCAGGATAATATTTTTCTCAGATAACATTATGCTAAATTTAAAACAGCAACCCCAAAAGACAAATAATGCATGATTCAGCATATATGAGTTAACTAGTGTAATCAAACACACAGAAACAGAAAGTAGAATGCTGGTTGCTAGGGTATGGGACAAGGGGTAATGGAGGATTGTGCAATAGCTGTAGTGTTTTAGTCATACAATATGGAAAAGTTGTAGATATCTGTTGTACAACAATGTACATATAGTTAACAATACTGTACTGTAACTTAAGAGGGTAAATTTATATTTGTGTTTTTGATCAGGATAAAAAAGAATTTGCTAGAGGATGCTGATATGTAGAAAGAAAGCCCAGAAAAATTCATATTCTGACTAATACTTAAATCACATTCAATTAAAAGTTCTGTCACATTAAAAATAATTATATCCTAAAACCTAGACATATTATTTCTAGATACTTATGGTGGATGGGTAGGATTGAATGAGATTGAGAAACAGAAATAAAAGGGAATAAACAAGTAAAGTAAGGAGATCTTGCATAGGCTGATGATGTAAATGGGCCATGAACTGAGGATGGAAGTGAACTTTGTAATGAGAGAGGGAATGAATTTGAAAGCAATGTAAAGCACAGTCAGTCCTGAGGCATACAATATAATAATTTTCCAAGTAAACAAACTTTATCAAGTCCAAACTACTCCAAATATATATATATATATATATGTATATTTTCCATTCCCTCAGTTTCAATAGCTCTTAATTTAGTACACTAACTTCTAGGGCCTCTCCAAGTCTGTAAGTGAGAGCAGCATTTAGCCAGTCTTTGCTAATATTGCAAGGCAGTTTCTGCTGGTCTCCACAGTAAACAATCCAAGTAGATTACTTTTTCTAGATCTGGCATAAAGTCAATAAGATTACTGATATTTTTTGATAGAATTTAACAGAGGAGCTCAGTAAGTTAGTTTTCACAAGATAGAGAAAAGAATAAAGGCAAAACTACTATCCTGTAATGTATTACACATAAGAAAAAATGATCCTCATTTTGTGTAGCCTGGCCAAAAATGGACAGAATTAAGGAGAAAAATATAAACATAAACATAACTCATGTTACAAATTAATTATAAAGATTAAATCAGAACATGGTTTATGCCATTCTGGTTCAAGTAATGAATGATACTTCTACAATTATTTTTTATTTTTTTATTGCATTTTACATTTTGGGGTACATGTGAAGAACATGCAAGATTGTTGCATAGGTACACACATGGCAACGTGATTTGCTGCCTTCCTCCCCTTCACCTATATTTGGCATTTCTCCCTATGCTATCTCTCCCCAACTCCCCACCCCCTGCTGTCCCTCCCCTATTTCCCCCCAACAGACCCCAGTGTGTGGTGCTCCCCTCCCTGTGTCCATGTGTTCTCATTGTTCAACACCCACCTATGAGTGAGAACATGCAGTGTTTGATTTTCTGTTCTTGTGTCAGTTTGCTGAGAATGATGGTTTCCAGGTTCATCCATGTCCCTACAAGGGACACTAACTCATCGTTTGTTATGGCTGCATAGTATTCCATGGTGTATATGTTCCACATTTTCCCTGTCCAGTCTATCATCAATGGGCATTTGGGTTGGTTCCAGGTCTTTGCTATTGTTAACAGTGCTGTAATGAACATTCGTGTGCATGTGTCCTTATAGTAGAACAATTTATAATCCTTTGGATATATACCCAGTAATGGGATTGTTGGGTCAAATGGAACTTCTATTTCTAGGTCCTTGAGGAATCACCACGCTATCTTCCACAACAAAGCCCATTCAAAAGTGGGCAAAGGATATGAACAGACACTTTACAAAAGAAGACATACATGAGGCCAACAAACATATGAAAAAATGCTCATCATCACTGATCATTAGAGAAATGCAAATCAAAACTTCATTAAGATACTATCTCACACCAGTTCAAATGGCGATCATTAAAAAATCTAGAGACAACAGATGCTGGAGAGGATGTGGAGAAACAGGAACACTTTTACCCTGTTGATGGGAATATAAATTAGTTCAACCATTGTGAAAGACCGTCTAGAATTATTTTTTAAAGGTTGTCTAATCAATAGCCTCATTCATATCTTCTCTTTTACCAATGATTTTTGAGGTGCTTAGAGTAAGTGGATAAATCCTGGTAATTTTCTATGTTTCTGAACCAGTGACTTACTTTTTTCTGCAATGCATATTAAACTTATCTGGACATTTTTTATATTGTTCCAGATCAGTCAGAGAGTTAAAGAAGTATAATGTGATTGGAAAGATTCTCCAATATACTGGTAAGTTTAAAAAGCAAATCCTGAGTGATATGCATCATATAGTTCCATTTTGGGGGTAAAAATGTGTACTTATAGGTTTTTAAAATTTTTGGAAGTACATAAAACAAAATACTAAGAATGATTATATCTGAATTTTTTGGATTACATATAATTTGTAATAAAACAGATTATTTATATAAAAATATATTTCTTTTTAGAACATAAAAGGCAAGAAGTATATTAGTCTAGCATTTTTGTATTAATAGGACAGCATTGCTAAAATGTTTTCTGATATATGCCTTCAAGGATAACAATAGAGACTTTTATCATTTCTTAAGATTACAAATAGATGAGGCACAGTGGCTCACACCTATAATCCCAGCACTTTGGGAGGCCGAGGCGGGTGGATCACAAGGTCAAGAGATTGAGACCATCCTGGTCAATAAGGTGAAACCCCATCTCTATTAAAAATACAAAAATTAGCTGGGCATGGTGGCGCATGCCTGTAGTCTCAGCTACTCAGGAGGCTGAGGCAGGAGAATTGCTTGAACCGAGGAGGCGGAGGTTGTGGTGAGCTGAGACTGCGCCATTGCACTCCAGTCTGGGTAACAACAGCGAAACTCCATCTCAAAAAAAAAAAAAAAAAAAAAGAAAAATTATAAGAGAAATAAACCATATATTTAATTGCATTATATCCTTGTATGTGAAGTGGAGGTATCTGTCTTAAATAACTTACCCTGATATTCTGATCAAATATATATTAGCAAATTACTACCTAGAAGGACATTATGTACATGAACAAAACTGGGGCTGACAGTTTGTTGTTTGTAGCAGTTTGGATAGTTTCATTTAAAGAAAAAAACTTTTTTTTTTTTACGTTGTTTTAAATATACTTTAAGTTCTGGGATACATGTGCAGAATGTGCAGGTTTGTTACCTAGGTGTAAACGTGCCATGGTGGTTTGCTCCATCCATCAAACCGTCATCTACATTAGGTATTTCTCCTAAAGCTAGCCTTCCCCTAACTCCCCACCCCCCAACAGACCCCAGTGTGTGATGTTCCGCTCCCTGTGTCCATGTGTTCTCAGTGTTCAACTCCTACTTATGAGTGAGAACATGCAGTACTTGGTTTTCTGTTCCTGTGTTAGTTTGCTGAGAACGAAGCTCAGATCCGATGTGGCTGAAGAAATAAAGAAGCCCAATGGCAGGGCAGACTTAGGGATTTATTAATAAAAATGGACCAAGAAGGGCATCAAGAAACCAGATTCTTTGGCTATGCCATCCTTAATGTAATTTTTTTCCTCACATTGATTGGAAGATGGCTGCAGCAGCTCGAGGCATGATAGCTTGATACAACAGGGTCCAAAGGCGTTATATTGTCCAGCCTTACTTGTGGCTCTTTCTTGGACGTGAAGAAAGACTTTCCAAGAAGTGGCCAGAAAATTTCCCCCACATCTCATTTGCCTTTCTTAAACCACTCTAACAGTGGTGGTGAGTACTGTCAATATCTCCCAAACGTATTGCTTACATATGGGCCCTGTTTGGAAAATTTGGAAGCCACTGAGTTACAAGATGAATTCTTCATGTTACTAGGGTTATTTTCAATTATGGGTATAATAAACATTTCTGTAAATATCTCCCTGGGTGCCTATGTTCGTAGAATTAAAACTGATAGTCAGATTACTGTCAGTGTTACTGATGCTAAACTGCGCACAGAGCGATTGTAACAATTATACTCCACTTATCGTATCAGGGCTCTGTTGCCTGCTATTTTTACACGAACACTTGGTAAAACAAGACTTTTAAAAATTTAACTCACTTGTATAATTATTTTTGATTGTGATTTTATTTTCCTGGGTACTAACGAACACAGACATCTCACTTCCTTTATTAGCAATTTGTTCTTTCAATTCTGTGTTGTACTTCTTCAAAACCTTTGCCCGTTTCTTTATTGAGATGATTTCCCCTTACTTATTTTTAAGTTCTTCTATATTTTCTGGGTTCCATATGCCATATATATTCATATTATCTTTGTGCATTTTCTTTTCTTTCTTTTTTATTTTTTTTAAGGCAGAGTTTTGCTCTTGTTGCTCAGGCTGGAGTGCAATGGTGCAATCTTGCCTCACCACAACTTCTGCCTCCCCGGTTCAAGTGATTGTCCTGCCTTGTCCTCCCAAGCAGCTGGAATTACAGGCATGTACCACTATGTTCAACTAATTTTTGTATGTTTAGTAGAGATGGGGTTTTACCATGTTGGTCAGGCTGGTCTTGAACTCCTGACCTTAGGTAATCCACCTGCCTCAACCTCCCAAAGTGCTAGGATTACAGGCATGAGCCACCATGCCCAACCTCTACATTTTCTTTTACTATCTTATTTATTTTAATTTAAAAATTCCAGTCAGTAAAATTCACTTTTTGAAATACAGTTCTATGCACTTTTAAACATTTATAGTGTTTTGTAGCTACCACTACAGACACAAGAGAGAACAATTCTGATATCACAAAGAATTCCATCATGCTACCCTTTTGTATTCATACCCTTCTTCCACCTCTAACCCTGGTAAACTACTGATATATTTCCTGGTTTATATGTGTGCCTTTTCCAAAATGTCATATGAGTGGAATTATCTATAGATAACTTCTTTGGGTTTGGTTTCTTTCAGTCAATCTAATGTATTTGAGATTCATCCATGTTGTATCAATAATTCCTTCTTTTAAATTGCTGAGTGGTGTTTCATTGTATGGGTGTATCATGGTGGGTTGACCAATTCACTTGAAGAACATTTAGGTTATTTTTAATATTGATGATTGCCAATAATTATCCTACAAATATTAATTTATAGATTGTGTGTGAACAATATCATATATTTTCAATACTCTAGGATAAACACCTAGAAGTGGAATTGCTGAATCATCTAATAAGTGTATCTTTGACTTTTAAAGAAACTCTTATGATATATTTTGATGAAAATAAGTTTATAAATGTGAACGTGAGAATCTTTACTATTTGCATTTTTGTGTCTTGTTTAATAAATTCTTTCATTCCTTTGAAAGAAGAGGGATATCATGGAGGTTTTCTGCTATATTATTATCTAAAATCTTTATAACTTTTCCCTTCTTGTACAGATTGTTAAACCATCTGGAACTGAAATACAAAACTTCAAGGCCACAATCTGTTTAAATGTTCTGCAATACATTGGGCTAATTTTTTGGTTTACTTTATGGCTATTTCCCCTATAATAATAATATTTCTGTTCAATGCAAAAACTATTTTAAAGGGAAAACACAATCTGAACAAATGGGGCTGTGAATCTCACAATATTATTGTCATTGAATTGAATTGAGTTGAATTAGAAATTCTTGCAAGTGGTTTGTTTATTTCTTTGATTTTGGGTAAATATAATGATAGCAAATACAGTTATCTACCTTTCAAAATAGGCAACAAAAGCATGATATCTTCAATATGTATTTTCCCAAGGAAAAAATGGCATTAATAAAATAGCAGTAGACAAATAAGAAAGTCAGCAGGAATAAGAAAGTATGAACTTGATTGAAATTTAACAAAATCTGAACTGAGATTTAATAGCAGCATGGAAATTTAAGCTACTTTATTATTGCCTTTTAAAGAGTTATCCAACATGAGACTGGTTTACAGCAATAGAATCTTTCCTAGTATTTGTTATGAATTTTTTTCCCGTGAAGCACTTTGCTGACTTGATACCTCAGTATACAAACGGGGAAATGCTAATCTGCAGCTCTCTCCATGAAACATCTTGAGGGCCACATCTAACATCTTTCCAATGGAATAAAATAAAATGTTTCTTATCTTGACCTTGTTTTTGGGATCTATACTACTTCCTGAATACAGCCTTCATAGATTGGGTCTCTTCAATAAATGGTGTTGGGAAAATGGTATATCCATATGTGGAAGAAAGAAATATGACCCATATCTCACACCGTATTAAAAAATTAATTCAAACTCAAAGCCTTAAATGTAAGGCTTTTACATAGAAAAGTATAGGGGAAATGCTTCAGGGTATTTGTCTGGGAAATGACTTTATGGATATGGTCTCCAAAGCATAGGTGGCCCAAACAAAAATACACAAATGAGACTATATCAAATGAAAATTTAGCAAAGCAACGGAATCAGTCAACAGAGTGAAGTGACAATCTGCAGACTAGGAGAAATTGTTTGCAAACTATATATCTGATGAGGGTTAATATCTAAAATATATAAAGAACTCAACTTAATAACAAGAAAAAAAACCCCTAATTTTAAAATGGGCAAAAAACCTGAGTAGACATTTCTCAGAAGAAGACACACAAATGACCAACAGGTATATGCAAAAATATTCAGCATCACTAGTCATCAGGGAAAACAAATCAAAACCATGAGATATCACCTCAGTCCTGTTAGAATGTGCATTAAAAAAAAGACAAAAGATAACAAATGTTGAAGGTGTAGAGATAAGGGAACGTTATTAGTCATTAGAGAAAGCAGTGTGGGAGTTTCTCAAAAAATTAAAATAAAACTACTGTATAACTCAATTCTCTCACTACTGGGTATGAAAGGAAATGAAATCAGTATGTCGAAGTGATGTCTGCACTCCCATATTAATTGCAGCACTATTCACAGTAGGATATGCAATCAACTTAAGTGTCCATCAATAAATAAATAGATAAAGAAAATATGGTATGTATACACAATGGAATACTATTGAGCCATAAATAAGAAGGAAATCCTGCTATTTGAAATAACACAGATGAACCTAGAGGACATTATGTTAGGTGAAATAAGCCAGACATACAAAGACAAATATCTCACAGTTCACTCATGTGGAATATTAAAAAGCATAGAAATAGAGTAGAATAGTGATTACCAGAGGCTGAGCTGTTGTGTGTTGACAGGGAGAAGGAGGAGTTGGGGAGATGTTAGTCAAAGGATACAAAAGTATAGTTCAGTAAAAGGAATAAATTCAAGGGATCCATTCAACAGTATGGGGACTAGAGTTTATTATGATATGGTGTATTCTTAAAACACAACATCATATCAGAGTGGATATTAAGTGTTCTTACTACAAAAATGATTATGTGAGGTAATGCATATTTGATTAGCTAGATTTGGCTATTTCACTATGTATATATACTTCAAATCATCGTGTTGTATAAAACAAATACATAAAATTTTATCTACTTAAATAAATAGATGAAATACATAAATAAATTTGAAAAAAAATCTTTTTCCCTCTTCTAAAGGCTAGAAGTTCAAGATCAATATGCTAGCAGTTTCAGTGCTTGGTGAATGTTTGGTCTTTGCTTTTTTTTTTTTTTTTTTTTCTTTCAAAGCCTGTGAAATTTTATTTATACAAAAGAATAAAAATGGCTATTTAATAGGGAACAATTTAAACATGTTTTTCTATTTTTTCTGTTTCTTGCACATGAATCTGCTTCCAAGATTTAAGATAGCTAGTTACTAAATACTCCCCTTGCAAAAAACAAAGTAGCAAATTTCCCAGTTAAACCAGATTATTTTCAGTTATGACTATTGGCAACTGCATGAAAGAGATGATCAGACATGTCAGCAGGAATGTATGAGCTATACAACGGCATTACAAAAAGACCCCAAAGAAATAAGATGATAAAAACAAGAGAAAAATAAGAAAACACAAAGCAATATAAGAAAACGCCAGATATTTACAGTCTCCATCTGAAATGTGACTTGTGTTCTACTTTCAGCATAAAACAAAAGCAGAGAACATTTCTTGATGAGTATCACAGATGAAGCTGGTGCGAGCCAGTTTAGGGGGAGACATTCAAAGAAGGGAGAAATGTACAGTTAGCAACTTGCTGGGATTATAACTATGTCTTGATCTTCCTACAGTTCTGTTACTAAAAATGACATAAAGCCAAAGATCCAATGTGTTACTGAAATGACTTGTTACCACATTTAGAACAAACTACTCAAAGTCACAGGCACTGGGTCTGGGAGAGCAGAGGTGGCCACGAACTCAGGTGAAAGATGTTTATCTTTGTGAGGTCAAAGAAGGGAAGCAGAGCTCTACAGCCTGAAAGCTTCTGCACTAACGTATCCTCTAATAGTCAGCTTGTGGTTTTTTGTTTAACTTCAGATCAATCCTGTGCCGGTTTTTATTCTTTCGCGTTTTACGGCTGCTGTGGTGACTCCCTGAGGAAGCAGATGAGGCAGGCTTCTGAGGTTTCCCTCCCTGAACAGATCCATCCAGATCCTCAGGGCTCTTTTCCTGACCGTGGAAGTCTGGAGCAGTGTTACTTTCAGTCCCACTTCCTGGCTCCCTCTTTTCAATGAGCTAGTCCTGAACTCCTGCCAGTGCACTTCGGCAGCTACTGAGGTAACAGGATTTACTGAAGAGCTGTTCAGCTTCCTTAAACTTCTGATTCCTTCGATCATTTTTGCTACTGGAGTTTTTTTGGGGGGTTGGTCAGACACCGATCCCAGCCAGGAGTAATATTGTCATACATCTGAGTGTCTTCCAGGTAGCTTCCCTCAAAAGCATAGCTCTGTTGCTCCAAGTTTGTATTGTTTCCGCCAGTTCCTGCTTCGCTTCCCAAGCTCCGCCAGCTCCCGCCGGGTGTCTGGGATCTGCCTGGCGGCACCAAGTTGTGCATCACCATGTCGGGCTGCGGCGGGCGGCCTGGTCTCTGCTTTCAAGATGGTCCCTTGAATGCTGTGTCCTCACATGTCAGAAGGGACGAAAGGCAAAAAAGGACGAATGCTGTGTCCTGACCTGGTGGATGAGGATAAGAGAAGGAACCCATTTTCTCAAGCTCCTTTATAGAGGCCCTATTCTCACCCATGAAGGCCATGCCCTTTATGACTTACTCACCTCCTAAGGGCCACATCTCTTAATGCTTTCACATTGGCCACTGAATTTCAACACATGAATTTTGGGGACACATTCAGACTATAGCATATCCTATTCTTGCATTTCATATATCACTCTTGAGACTGCACATTCCACCATGCCTATAACTTAGGCATAGCTTGAAATATAATGGCTGATGGAATAGCTCTCTGAGAAGCATGCAGAAGATAAGAAAGTCCTCTATTTTTCTCACTCTTTAGACCTAGGATCATTCTAAAATGAAATGAAAAATAGTTGGGTGAGAACTGTATTTCCCTTTCTAAAGAATTCTAAACATGCTTGAAGATAACTGGTTAGAAAACAAGATTAGAATGGAAGTGGATGAAACCATAACACAGACAAATAAAAACCATTAAAAGTTCTTAGAGAGTTTAAGACTAAGTTTTCAAAAGCAATTGCAACAAAAACAAAAATTGACAAGTTGACAAGTGGGACCTAATTAAACTAAAATGTTTCTGCACAGCAAAAAAACTACTGACAGAGTTAAACAGACACACTTCAGAAGCAAAGAAAATATTCACAAATCATGCATCTGACAAAGGTCTAATATACATTGTCTATATGGAAATTAAACAATTCAACAAGCAGAAAACACGTAACCATTTAAAAAGTGGGTGAATGGCATGAACACACACTTCTCCAGAGAAGACATAAAAGAGGCTGACAAATAGGAAGAAATGCTTCACATCACTAGTGACCAGAGAAATGCAAATCAAAACCACAGTGAGATTCCATCTCACAACAGTCAGGATGGCTATTAATAAAAAGCCAAAAACAAAAAACAAACAAACAAAAAAAAAAACAAAACAAAACAAAAACCCATACTGGCCAGACTGTAGAGAAAAGGAGACACTAATGTAAATTAGTTCAGCCACTGTGGAAAGCCTTTAGAAATTTCTCAAAGAACTTAAAACAGAACTACCATTTGACTCAGCAATCCCATTACTGGATATATATCCAAATGAAAATAAATCATTCTCCCAAAAAGACACATGCACTTGTGTATTCATTTCAGTACTATTCATAAGAGCAGAAACATGGAATCAATCCAGATGCCTATTAATGGTGGACTGGATAAAGAAAATGTGGTACATATACACCATGGAATACCACACAGCCATAAAAAGAATGAAAGCATGTCCTTTTCAGCCACATGGATGCAGCTGGAGGCTACTATCTGAAGTGAACTAAAGGAGAAACAGAAAACCAAATACCTCCTGTTCTCACTTATAAGTGGGAGCTAAACAGTGCGTACACATGGACATAAAGATGGGAACAACAAACACTAGAGACTACTAGAGGGTAGGAAGAGGAGAAACGGCTGCAAAACTGCTTATTGGGTACTCTACTTACTACCTGGGTGATGGAATCATTGATACCTCAAGCCTCAGTGTTATGCAATGTTCCCATGTAACAAACCTGCACATGTACCCCTGAATCTAATATAAAAGTTGAAATTAAAAAATACACTTCTTTGAATAATTTTTTAACCCCCTTTCTTCTCTCTTTCTTCTTCTTTCACTTTTCCCAGACTTAAATGAAATATTTTGAGTTTTTGTCTCTCATAATGAAAAGTAACTTTTTTACTTTTTTATTATTTCAAAGTTAATAATTTTTAAAAATGTATTTAAACATAAAATTGAAGGTTGTGTGATACTAATTATATTTGTTCAACTGAGGCCCCTATGCCTGAAATCTGTGTGTGGGAAGAATGCACTGTTAAAAGGGTAGAATAACGAATCACTGTGGGAAGGCTGAAAATTGTCTGAATCTATCAAAATGTCACAACCAAATTCAGGTTTAATTAAAAGCTAAGAAAAATCTGTTGTTGAATCCCACAAAATTGTTTTAGAAGATTACTCTTTGCAATATTAGTACTCAGTATTTTAGCTTCTTTCTAATTCACATCTTACAAACCTGAATTTCAACTATGATGGATGCTCACCTTTTTGTGAGAATAGGATACTGGAAATATCTGGAATTTTATAACTAGAGATTTAGTATGTTATCTGCCTCTGATGGGATGCTTTTGACTCAACTGGTCAATAAAAGTTAGTGAATGTTCTCCAGGTAAGACTGGGGGCACTTACAATATAGTAGCTTTGCCATCAATGCTGCTTTTTCTCCTTCTGCCTCAATCTGTCCTCACATATGCTACAAAGTAATAGGATGGATCAATGCAATGACCATAAGATCATTATTCAGACTGCAGATTCCTCAGCAAGAGGAAGCAGACATCATGATATTTATATGCCCTCAGCTTGCATCAATGGAGTAAATAAAATGCTTAAAAAATTCCAAGAAGAACAAAAGTACTAAAAATATAAAAATGTATAACATTTAGCAATATCCATCTTATTTTTTAATGGAATTGCATTTTAGTAAGGCCCATCGTATTCTCATATGATTTGGGATCTATCTGATATAACAACATTTTGAAATGTCTCCTTCACTTGGCTTCTAAGATAACACTCTCTTCCTTCCCTCCCCCTCCCTCCATCTACTTTTCAGTCTCCTCAGCTGACATGCCCTCATCTCCCTACCTCTATACATTGGAGAAGCCAAATCAGTAAATCCAGGATTTCTTTTATTTTCTATTTAATCTCACTTCCTTGATACTGAGACTCTAAATACTATCTACATGCTGATGAACTTATATTTCCAATGTGAGCTTCCCTCCTCAACTCTTGATTCTTAGAGGGAAAATTAACTACTTAATATCTTAGTTTAGATGTCTAACACACATTTTGAACCTATCATTTTCTAACCAGAATAGTCTTCGCCTTTCAATAAAGGACAACAACGTTCTAGCTACTAAGGCAAAATACTGTCATCCTTAATGTCACTATTTCTCTTTCTCCATCCATTCAAACCCAAAGCAAATTCTGTAGCATTAGATATAAAATATGTCTATCATACATTCATTTCCTATGTTTCTGCAGTAGACATTTGATCTCACCACTTGGACCTTGCAACCTAATGTCTTTTCTCTAGATAGCAGCAGTGTAGTGCTGCCAAAATATGTTAATCCATGACAATTCTCAACTCAGAACTCTCTAGTACTTTCCATAGCATGCAGAATGTACACCAGAGTTCTTATAGGGCTCAGTCTTATCACTGTTTATTATCCCAAAGTTCTCTGGGCTCAGTCTTATCACCGATTTCCTACAACTTTCTCCTTTGCTCACTCCACTCCAACTATACTGGCCTTCTTCTGTTATTCGAGAATACTAGGTAAGGTTTTACCCAAGGCCTTTTTACTTGTTTCTGGCTAGAATTCCTCCTTCAGGTTTCCATATAATGTACTACGTCTCCTCCATCAGGCATACTCAACATTCACCATCTCAAAGAGAATATCCCTAGACATCCTTAACTAAAAGTGCAATTCTTTTCCTTGCTCTAAAAAACTAAAAAGGTTTCTATCCCATTTTTCATCTTTATTAAATCCAAAAGAATTTATAAACCATCTCACTAATCTTGTTTTTTGCATTTTCCCCACTACTTCATAAGGTTCATGTCACATGGTTGTCCTGGGGTAAGGTCAGCAAGGCATCTAGGTTGCAAAATTTAAGGAGACACTCACTCTTAGGTCATGCAAGTCCCTTCATGCTTGTCACAGCTCTACTTTCATAAAGGCAGAGATTTTAATTTATTTGTTAACGGATACTTTCAAAATGCCCATCATAGTGCCTGACATAAGTGGATGTTTGCTAAATTCTTATTAGCTTAATGTATTTCAGATACTTAATAATTTCAGAAAACCAAGTATATCCCAACTGGCATCTGCTGATCAATATTGGAATTTAATAAGAACTTAATCTCCAGTGACCCACTTTGGTTAAGTGCTTTCACATTAACAACTCGTAAAATGCCTGGTAAAATATAGAAGCTCTCCTTTTTCTGCAGAGCATACATTTCAAGACCCCCAGTGGATGCTTGAAACCATGGATAGTACCTATATATACTATGTTTTTTCCTATACATGCATACCTATGATGAAGTTTATTTAAAAATTTGACATAGTAACACATTAATAATAAAATAGAATAATTATAACAATATACTTTAATAAAAGTTATAATAAAAAAATTAATAAGTTATAATAACATTTATTTGGTCTTCCTCTCTCTCACAATATCTTATTGTAATGGACTAGCCTGTTTCCAGACTTTGGTTGACCCCAGGTAACTGAAACCACAGAAAGAAACTGTGAATAAGGAGAGACTCCTGTATTGAAACTTACCTATATAGGCATATGTTTACACCCAATTTAGATATGGAGTTGATAACAAGTAATTCCTTATCCTTAGAGGGATACTTAAATCTTCTCCTACATCCAAATATTATACAAAACATAACTGTATTGGCCACAAGTAAAACTCAAAGTGTTTACATTTTGTTGAAACATAATATATGAGTAAAAAAGAATGATTTTTGATAGTCAACTGAAAAAATCTAGGGTGTGATATTACCAGAATAGAAATGGAGAATATTTTTTAAGAGACTTATCTAAACGGCAAAAATATAGATTCAAAGGGAAACTATGTGGATACAAGTTCTATTGTATTCTACTTACATATCTGGTATCCTACTCAATATTTGGTTGTGGAAGAATTATCAGGGTAAACCCTTTGAAGAAAGGGGAAGGCAGTGATTAAGTGATGGAGTCTCTGAGGACCTGTGGCCTCAGAGTTTTTCTCTGTTACTAGTATGAATGCTGAACACTGAAAGGATGCATGCTCACCAGGTGAAAGAGAAACCTGTAAGAAATACAGGCATATCTGAGAGATTGCAGGTCCAGTTACACACCACCACAGTAAAGCAAATATTACAATAAAGTAAGAGGCATTTTTTTTTGGTTTCTCAGTGCCAACAAAAGTTATATTTACACTATTCTAACTAGTCTAAGTGTGCAACAACCTTACATCTAAAAACTGTACATAACTTCATTTAAAAATACATTATTGCTAAAAAATACTAACAATCTAGACTTTAGTGAGTAATAAACTTTTTTGCAGGTGAGAATTTTGCTTCAGTGTCTATGGCTGCTGACTAATCAGGGTGGTGGTTGCTGAATGTTGGGGCTATTACAATTTCTTAAAATAATACAGCAGTAAAATTGGCATTGATTGACTTTTGCTTTCACAGAAGATTTCTCTTCAACATGTAATGTTGTTTAATAGTATTTTTCCCACAGTAGAACTGCTTTCAGAATTGGAGTGAATCCTCTCAAACCCTGCCACTGCTTTGTCAACTGAATTTATGTAATATTTGAAATCCATTTTTTATCATTTCAACAATATTCATAGAATCTTCATCATGAGTAGATTCCATCTCAAAAAACCATTTTCTTTGCTTTTCCATAAAAAGTAACTCCTCACCCATTAAAGTTATGTCAGGAGATTGCAACAATTCAGTCACATCTTCAGGCTCCATTTCTGATTCTAGTTCTCTTGCTCTTTCTACAACATCTGCAGTGACTTCTTCCATTGAAACCCTGAATTTCTCAAAATCATCCATGAGGGTTGAAATCAACTTCTTCCAAATTCTGGTTAATGTTGGTATTTTGACCTCCTCTCATGATCACACATATTTTTTTTTTATTTTTATTTTTTATTTTTTAATTTAATTTTATTTTTTTATTGCATTTTAGGTTTTGGGGTACATGTGAAGAACATGCAAGATTGTTGCATAGGTACACACATGGCAGTGTGGTTTGCTGCCTTCCGTCCCCTCACCTGTATCTGTCATTTCTCCCCATGCTATCTCTTCCCACCTCCCCACCCCCGTCCCTCCCCCATTTCCCCCAAACGGACCCCAGTGTGTAGTGCTCCCCTCCCTGTGTCCATGTGTTCTCATTGGATCACACATATTCTTAAATGGCATCTAGAAATAGTAAATGCCTTTTACAAGATTTTCAATTTGTCTAGCTCCATCAGAGGAATCACTATCTATGGCAACTATGGCATTACAAAATGTATTTCTTACATAACAAAACTTGAAAGTCAAAATTACTCCTTGATCCATGGGCTGTAACATACATATGGTGTTAGCAGGCATAAGAATAATATCACTTTTTTGTGTATCTCCATCAGAGCTCTTGAGTAATCAAGTACATTGTCAACGAGCAGTATAAGCAGTAGGTCTCAACAGTGGCCTTAAAATATTCAGCAAACCATGCTGTAAATAGACGTGCTGTCACTCAGACTTTGTTGTTCATTACAGAGCACAGGCAGAGTAGATTTAGCACTAGCTTCATGTTAAAGTCACCAACTGCATTAGCTCTTAATAAGAGAGTCAGCCTGTCTTTTGAAGCTTTGAAGCCAGACACTGACTTCTCCTCTTAGCTGTGAAAGTCCTAGATAACATCTTCTTTCAATAAAATGTTGTTTCTTCTACATTGAAAATCTGTCATTTAGTGTAGCCACCTTCTTCAATGATCTTAGCTAGATCTTCTGGATAATTTGTTGTAGTTTCTACATCAGCACTTGCTTCTTCACTTTGAACTTTTATGTTATGGAAAAGGATTATTTCTTTAAACTTCATGAACAAACTTCTGCTAGCTTCAAACTTTTCCTCTGCAGCTTCCCCACCTCTCTCAGCATCATATAATTGAAGAGAATTGGTCTGGATTAGGCTTTGGCCTAAGGGGATATTGTGGCTGGTTTGATCTTCTAACCAGGCTACTAAAACTTTCTCCATATCAGCAAGAAGACTGCTTGGCTTTCTTGTCACGTGTGTTCACTGGAGTAGCATTTTTAATTTCCTTCAAGAACTTTTCTTCTGCATTTACAACTTGGCTGTTTGTTGCAGGAAGCCTAGTTGTTGACCTATCAGGGCTTTTGACAGGCCTTTGTCACTAATCTTAATCATTTTTTAACTTTTGATTAAAGTAAGAGCTATGAGACTCTTGTTTTCACTTGAACACTTAGTCTATTGTGGGGTTATTCACCAGCCTAATTTCAATATTGTTATGTATCCACAAATAGGGAGGCTTGAGCACAGGGAGAGAGATGAGACTGGTCACTGGAACACTTAGAACATGGACAACATTTCTTAATTAAGTTTGCCATTTTATATGGATAGGGTTCATGATATCTCATAAAAATTACAATAGTAACAGCAAAGATCACTGATCACAGATTATCATAACTGACATAATTAATAATAAAAGTAAAATTGGAAATATTAGAATTATCAAAATGTGACACTGAGACATGAAGTGAGCACTTGCTGTTAGAAAATGAAGTCAGTACACTTGCTTCATGCAGGGTTGCAATGCCATAGACCTTAAATTTGTAAAACACATAGTATCTTTGAAGTTCAATAAGGCAAGAACCATAAAATGAGGTATGCCTGTGTGGATAGAATCTACGAAAATGTTTTTGAATAAACCTGAGCAAAAGTCAGGAGAAGAAAATGCATCACAAGGAGAATTAACTGACAGGGAAGCTACTTGACCAGTAATTCTCTACAGTTCCACATGAAATGCTGACCAAACAAAGCATCTATTAAAAGCTCGACAAAGCTGTAGTGAAGTTCAAAGAAATGATTAAAAGATAACCAAAGAAATGAAAAGCAAACTGGATTATTTCTGTGGGGAGAGATATTATAATCTAAAATATTCCAGAAGCAAGGTAATATAACACGCCATAGGGAAAATTATACTAGAGTGAAATTATAGTCACGGTGGTAGTAGAAAGAAATGAAGAAATTTTGTGATACAAACAGGTAAAGATCCAGTAAAGAATATAAATGATAAACATAGGTTTGAAAGATGATGAGTATCCAGAGTATCCTAAGTAATTTTTCTAAGGTGCATTGATCAAAACATAAAGAATGGTTATCATAACATATATTGAAAGAAACCTTTCCCAATATGATATGTGACTCTGTAAATGAAAAGAACTTTGAGTTTTGCAGTAAAAATATTGATACAAAATAATTAATACTAAGAGATAATCCTATAAAGCTCATTAAAATTCAATAATGAAGAAAACAGTCTTAATATATCCATGTAGGAAAACATACTCATGTACAAAGGAGAAAAATTTCTTCAGTGAAAAACATATTGTAAGAAGATAGTGGAGCAATAAAAGATCTGAGTAATATGATATATATACTCTTACCATAAAGGTGGAGATGTCCAGTATGAAACACCAACTCAGGGACATAGCAATCTTGAAATCCTACTTGATCATATCTGAATATTCAAGAAATAGAACAAAGTACTCAGATATATTAGTTTCCTATTGCTGCTGTAACAAATTACATAAACTTGAAGACTTAAAAGAGCACAATTTTTAAAAAATCATCTAGTTTTGGAGTTCGAGTCCAAAATGAGTGTCACTGTACTAAAATCAAGGCATCAGTGGGATTTCTTGAGGGTTTAGGGAAAAATCCATTTCCTTGCCTTTTCCAGACCCTGGAGATTGACAACATTCATGGCCACTTCTTTCATTTTCAAATCCAATACCATAGTATTTTCAAATCTGTCTCTGACTTTTACATTATTAGCTTCCTCTTTCACTTGTAAACACCCTGGTGACTTAAATTGGATCCACTCAGATAAACCAGAATAATTTTCCCATTTCAATATTTTTAATTATATCTGGGAAGTTCTGCAACATAACATAACATGTTCACAGGTTCTGGGGATTTGAATGTGAATATTTTCAGGTGTTATTATTCTGGCTACCACATCAGTTATAGGGAAACCATGGTAAAGAACTGATGTAAATATTAAATCTGTCTAAAAATAGAAATAAAACATATATTGTTTAATTTCAGCAATAAATTAGAATATACATATTACAAATAGAATAGAATGCACATATAAATTTTGAACATATAAAAACATACTTTTGATAAAGTGAAGTAATTAAAATGTTTTTAAATAATTGAGAGATATACAATAACTGAATGTAAAGAATGATTGTCTCTTAATGATGTGATTTTGTGCCTTTTATTTATACTTTGTTTTCCAGATTTTTGTAATAGGTATGATATTTGAAATCAAAACCAATGTATACTAAAATGAAATAAGTTATCTTCAAACACTCACACTTACATATACAAACATATATAAATCCATCATGTAAGTACTAGTCCAGACATTTAAAACATCCTTACATTGTAGATATAAACAAAACAACAAATAGTGTAGAATTATAGTAGAATGATTTATATTCCTTTGGGTATTATAAAGACACATGCATGCATAGATTCATTGCAACATTATTCCCAATAGCAAAGACATGGAATCAACCTAAGTGCCCATCAATGATAGAATGGAGAAAGAAAATTGGTACATGCACACCATGGAATACTAGCCATAAAAAAGAATGAGATCATGTCTTGTGCAGGCACATGGATGGAGCTGGAGGCCATTATCCTTAGCAAACTGACACATGAACAGTAAAACAAATACTGCTTGTTCACATTTGTAAGTGGGAGCTAAATAATAAGAACACATGGACACATAGAAGGAAACAACACACACTAGGACCTGTCAGAGAGTGGAAGGTGGGAGGAGGGAGAGGATCAGGAAAAATAACTAACTGGATACTAGGCTTAATTCTGGGTAATGAAACAATTGGTACAACACCCTTATGTCACAAGTTTATGTGACAAACCTGCACATATAGCCCTGAACTTAAAAGTTAAAAAAATTAATTTCAATGAATTAAAATAAAAAATAAAAAAGAATAATATAAAATTAAGCATTTTATATCAAATTTAAACCATAACATCAAACATTTTTCTCTGATTTGCTTTTTTAAAACATATCTTCATTTTATTTGAAATTATTTTATAAATTTTAGTGAAGTTTGTATTAAAAGAAAAAGGAGAAATGGGGAAAGTATGAAAAGTCAAATGACTCAGAAAGAGATCAGAGAGTGCAAAAGGACATCTTTGCAGATAAGAAAATAAGAATAGATGACTCATGGAGTTTAATCATCCAGTTCTCTTGCTTTGCGTCAAGATTCAGTAAAGTGGGTGATAAAAAATTGTCATGAGTTGGTTATTTTTATTTAAAATTCATTTGCCTATAGATAAGTCTCTATTAGACAGTCTATTTGAGATACAGGGATGGTAGATGTATATATCAACTAGCCAATATCCTGCTATCAATATGGTTCCATGAAGAACACATATTCTAACACAACTGACTCCAATCAACTATCACAATTCAAGTCTCTATTTCAGTACCATATAGAACCTTGACAAATAGCTATGTTCTAGGCACTACTCAATAAAAAAGTGTATTATCAATGACCAAAACAAAAGAATCTGTCCTTATTGAACTGATTTGTAGTGGGTAAGAAAGGCTACAAACAATAAACACAGTAAATAAATAATTTAGAATATGTTAGAAAGAAGGAATTGCTATGGGTTAAAGAAAGGAAAAGTAGGTTTGAGTAATGGTGACAAGGAGTGCTGGGGTAGGGGGAAAATTGGAAATAAATTGCAGTATGAAATGGGGTGGTCAGAAGGTGATATTTGAGCAGATTTGAAGGTTATGTTATTGCTAAACAAGAAGCTATCTGGAGACTACAGCTGACAGAGGATACAGGTATAGAAAAAAGATTCAAAGTAAAAATTGCTTGGGAAGTGATGTCAGCAAGATGACAGACTGGGTGATCCTAACTCTCACCCCTAAACAAAAACAATGATAAAATCAATTATTTGTGGAAAAGGATACATCTGGGAGAAGCCCTGAGGTAGTTAGGGGCAGCAGCAATCCATAGGAGTGCAGAGACCAGGAATGGCTAATAGAAAGGGGTAGGAAGCCTGAGTCTTTGTAATAGAATTATTTATAATCCTTTGGGTATATACCCAGTAATGGGATTGCTGGGTCAAATGGTATTTCTATTTCTAGATCCTTGAGGAATTGCCACACTGTCTTCCACAATGGTTGAACAAATTTACACTTCCACTGACAGTATAAAAGTGTTCCTATTTCTCCACATCCTCTCCAGCATCTGTTATCTGCAGATTTTTTTAATGATCACCATTCTACTGGCATGAGATGGTATCTCAATGTAGTTTTGATTTGCATTTCTCTAATGACCAGTGATGATGAGCATTTTTTCATGTTTGTTGGCTGCATAAATGTCTTATTTTGAAAAGCGTCTGTTCATATACTTCACCCACTTTTTGATGGTGTTGTTTGTTTTTTTTCTTGTAAATCTGTTTTAGTTATTTGCAGATTATGGATATTCGTCTTTTGTCAGATGGGTAGCTTGCAAACACTTTTTCCCATTCTATTGGTTGCTGATTCACTCTAATGATTGTTTCTTTTGCTGTGAAGAAGGTCTTAAGCTTAATTAGATCCCATTTGCCTATTTTGGCTTTTGTTGCCATTGCTTTTGGTGTTTTAGTCATGAAGTCCTTGCCTATGCCTATGTCCTGAATGGTTTTGCCTAGGTTTTCTTCTAGGGTTTTTATGGTTTTAGGTCTTATGTTTAAATCTTTAATCCATCTGGAGTTAATTTTTGTATAAGGTGTAAAGAAGGGGTCCAATTTTAGCTTTCTCATATGGCTAGCCAGTTTTCCTGACACCATTTATTAAACAGGGAATCCCTTCCCCATTGCTTGTTTCTTCAGGTTTATCAAAGATCAGATTGTTGTAGATGTGTGGTCTTATTTCCGAGGCCTCTGTTCTGTTCCATTGGTCTTTATCTATGTTCTGGTACCAGTACCATGCTGTTTTGATTACTGTAGCCTTGTAGTATAGTTTGAAGTCAGGTAGTGTGACACCTCCAGCTTCGTTCTTTTTGTTTGGGATTGTGTTGGCTATGCAGACTGTTTTTTGGTTCCATGTGAAGTTTAAGGTGTTTTTTTCCAGTTCTGTGAAGAAAGTCAATGGTAGCTTGATGGGGATAGCATTGAATCTATAAATTACTTTGGGAAGTGTGGCCATTTTCACAATATTGATTCTTCCTAACCATGAGTATGGAATGCTTTTCCATCTGTTTGTGTCCTGTTTTATTTGCTTGAGCAGTGGTTTGTAGTTTTCCTTGAAGAGGTCCTTCATGTCCCTTGTTGGCTGTATTCCTAGATGTTTTATTGTCTTTGTAGCAATTGTGAATAAGAGTTCACTCTTGATTTGGCTGTTTGTCTGTTATTGGTATATAGGAATGCTTGTGATTTTTGCACATCGATTTTGCGGCACTGTTTACAATAACAAAGACTTGGAACCAACCCAAATGCCCATCAATGATAGACTGGATAAAGAAAATGTGGAACATATACATCATGGAATACTATGCAGCCATTAAAAAGGATTAGTTAATGTCCTTTGCAGGGACATGGATGAAGCTGGAAACCATCATTTTCAGCAAACTGACACAAGAACAGAAAACCAAACACTGCATGTTCTCATTCATAAGTGGGTATTGAACAATGAGAAAACAAGGACACAGGAAGGGGAATATCACACAATGGGGCCTGTTGGGGACTGGAGGGGAAGTAAGAGAGGGATAGCAGGGAGTAAGGGGATTGGGGAGGGATAACATTAAGAGAAATACCTAATGTAGGTGATGGGGGGAATGGATGCAGCAAACCACAGTGGCAAGTGTATACCTATGTAACAATCCCACAAGATCTGCACATGTACCCCAGAACCTAAAGCATAATAAAATAAAAGAGTAGGAAGAATATTTTTTTCTGTGTTTCTCCATCTTCCAGACTAGCACAGTGCCACAGGAAATCCCCTTGGTCACTGGTTTTCCCATGGGGGAACAGGGATAGTGGGTTGACCTCAGCAGCTGTTGACACTGAGAATTCCAGTGGCCCTTCCTACCATTCCAGAGGATTCCTATGGTCTTCTCTGACATGGACCCCAGCTACTGCATCACTGAAGCCACAGATGCCAAGTACCACCTCTTCCTACACTGGACTCAGAGCTGCTGGAGTTGCTTCCAAAGCCAGGCTGCACATGCCCATGCCTGAGAATAGGCACCTGCCATAAAGCATGTGCCTATACACAGCTCCTAGCACTTAATTGTGCCACCACATGCATGCTCAGGTGCCTACCGGACCAGCTCTGCACCACAATTGTGCACATATGACCAAGGGACCAGACATCTGCTGAAGGTAAGCATATGCACCCATGAGACCACATGCTCATTGCAGCTTTGCCCAGTGCCCACCAAACCTGATTATTATGTGCCTCTCACCTCCATGGCACATGCTCCAGCATGCTCAATAGACTAGGCATTCACTGTAGCTGCATGTGTACACATGCACCCACCAGACTTAACTTCTGTGTGCCCCTCCCAGACAGTTCCTCATATGCCCCTAGAACTTTTGTGTCTTTGTTCATTACAGAATACATATAAACCCTACCTGCCCATAAAAGAAAGTATTTTTTCCTACCAAGGCCAGTTTGTAAAGTTTGAAAGGGATAACTGCTTCTTCAAATGTAAAGACAACACAAGGCAACAAGGAACATGAAAAACGGAAAACATGGTACCACCATAGTAACCCAATAACTCTCTAGTAACTAAACCAAAGAAATGGAGATTTGTAAATTGCTGAACAAATAGTTATAAATAATTTTTTAACGAAATTTTGTGAGCAGAGAGAGAACAAAGACAGAGACATCAAGGAAATCGGGAAAACAATACATGAACAAAATGAGAAGTTATACAATGAGATAAAAATAAAAAAGAACTAAAATTCTGGAGCTGAAGAACACAGTGACAGAAATAAAAAACATACAATATAAGGCTTTGACAGCAGACTTAACCTAACAGAAGAAAGAATAAGCAAACTTGAAGACATACATCATTTGAAAACATTCAAACAGAGGAGAGAAAAGAATAAGAATGAAAAAGAGTAAAGAAAGTCTACAGGGTATATGGAATATCAACAAGCCAATCAAAATATGCATTATGGGTGTTTCAAATACAGAAGAGACATAAATGTTGCAAAAAGCTTACTTAAAAAACTAATGGCTGAAAATTTTCCAAATTATGAGAGGAAAATTATGTTAATTTCCACAGATTTATGAATTTCAGAAGTATTTAAGTAGGATTAACTCAAAGAAGACTATACCAAGCCACATTATAATCAAATTGTCAAAAGTCAAAAGGAGAATTTTTAAAATTATTATTTTTATTTTTTTTTAAATTAAGTTACAATTATATACATGTATGGAGCAAAATGTGAGGTTTTGATATATGTATACAATGTGGCATGGTTAAACCAAGCTAGTTAATGTATTTATCACCTCACTTATTTATCATTTTTTATAACAAAACATTTGAAATGCACTTTCTTAGTTATTTTGAAATATACAACACATTATTATTGATGATAGTCACCTGAGACTATACCTGAGGTCTATTATCCTAATAGGCAATAGATCTCAAAACCGATTTCTCCTGTCTGTCTAAAACTTTGTACCCTTTGATCAACAATTTCCCATTCCCTAGCTTAGACTGACTGGAGGCATAATAATTTAAAACAGATAAAATCAGATTGCTGTTTTTGTTGTTGTCCTGCAAAAATAGCATCATGAATATATGTTTTTCCTAAGCCTGAATACAGTATGTCTCTTCTGGGTGTGCAATATCATTGAAATGTCAAACGTATTAAAATTTTCTGAGGTGACATGGATTACAAATTTGCTAAATTGAATAATTTAATAGTTATTAATTTTTTTCTTTTTTAGTCTATATTGTTTTGAACTTTGAATCGATCTAAAAGCTTAAAGGAATGTAGAACCAAAATTTAGAAAAGGTTTTCTCTCCTATCCGAACTTGATCTTTACATGGTCTAAACTTTCTTAAGTTACAGATAACTCTCAAGTTCATCTATTCATCTATCTCACTGTAAAGATTAAGAAACTGAAATGGGAGGTCAAAAACTCCTGTGGGGTTACAAGACACTTTCCTAGTAGCAGATTTCTGGCTTCTGACCTTCACTTTCATTAAAGTTTGATCCTGCTTAATTCCTGTGGCTCCAGGTTATTCAATTTTTTTTTGTTAAAATTCTTGGATATGTATTTTTTTTTGCCTTTGATTTAGTCTCAATAATAGATTTTCTACCCAAGAAGTAAAACCTTTGTTTCTTTGGGAATACAGTATCTCATGCTGGTTAAGACCATGTCCTTTGCCATAAAACAGATCTACATTTAAATTCTAGCTCTACCACTTACTCACTATATAATTTGGGGCAAATTACATTTTTTAGTTTTCCTATTTTCAAGATAATAATCATGACATAGAGACTACGTATTTTCTGAAAAAAAAAAATAGGAGGTGTTACATCAATTAATTAATGGTAAGAAAACAGTAAACTTTCTACAAAAATGAAGGTGATTATCAGATGTTATGTTAAAGAAGTTGAAGAAATTAAATATTTTCCATAATATCTTCAAGAAGAGTTTTTGTATGTAAAATTTCTACAAAAAGTTAAACTAAAAAATAAACCCTCTTTCTTGAAAAACTAATAATTGAATCACATACACATGAAAGGAATATGAATTTGGAAGCCAAGAGTATACATTTTTTTTTAATTAAGAAGGATTCGTTTGAAAAAAGTTTGTGAAGAATATGAATTGAAAACCAGGTATTGAAGGAAAGCATAACAAGATTTGGCAGCCTAAAGGGTGAAGGATATTTTAGATGCAATAGTAAAGGAAATAGCTTAAAATGTTGACAAGAATATTCAATTGAGGTTTAAATGGATATAGCCATGTTTTGTTTTGTTTTGTTTTGTTTAAGGAGCAATTTGTCACTGGATGGTACCTCTTGCAAAATCTGTTTGTAAATTCATTTCTACTCTCTTTCCAAAATTGAAGTGAACTGTTAAGACTAAAAAAGTACAGACACTATAAAAACAAGAAAGACAAGAATTAAGTTAAAAAAAAAAAAGAATTAAGAGTGGAGAAATTTTAATTCCAAATTTTCTGCCACAAAATATCTATTCTGTCCAAAAACTGCTGAGGGGAGAAGCTTTGTTACGTTATGATTAACATGCTTCATTTTCTTCTCCAGCTTAGTTATTGGTCCCTCCTTTTATTTTCCTTCTTGCTAATAAACATTTTGTGTTCCAAATTATAACCCTTTACCACATGGTAGAGGTTTGGAGTTGAAAAGACAATGTATACAGCTTCCTTTTAATTCTAGTCATGAGAGGCCATCGATGTTTAACTTGACATTGTCAATCAGCAAAACTATGAAGTCAGTGCACAACAAAGACATAGCCGATTGAAACATGTAAGCAAATACAGTGAGAAGTTCAATATTCTCTTCTGATGCCTGAGTGGCTGCCCTTCCTATGGGCAGTCTTTCTTCCATCATCAGTTACAACGTGTGAAGTCAACTACAAAGCAGTATCTGCATTTCTCTTATTTTAATAAAAGTCAAACCATGGTCCAAAAAGAGGTGGATTCTCATTGGTAGAAATATAATTTATTTTGTGAAAAGCGACGAGAAAGAAAAAGATGTAAGTCTGGGAAAGTTGAGAATTTCCAGTGCCAACAGTATAAAAAGCAGGAGGATAAAAACTCACTGCACACTGGAAAAGACCAGCATTTTCAGTAACAACATTCTTGAATCCTTACTATGAAGAGGAAGCTCTTCTCTATGCCAGAGATCGAAATTTGAAACATATCTCAGAGCATTTATTGGGAGATAGGACAAGAGAAATGTGAATAGGAGCAAGAAAACAAAAAATAAGTCAAACAAAGAAACACCAGAGAAACTTTTTGGGAAAGTATTTGCCATTCTTTGTCTCTTCTCAACCAGAGAACATTCCTTTTCCTCTGCAGAACTCATTGGATTTGATCTATTTAAAAGGACAGAGCTGATTAAAATGAGAGTTTAAATGTGTCACTAGAAAGACCTTTCAGTCTCTGGCTCCTAGTCTGCTTCAGAGCAGTCTGTTTTTTCTGTCTTTTCCCACCAGCATTTATTTATTCCAATAATGCATTAAGTACCAAATATAATTCTAAAATGATGAGTGCCACTGTTCTCAGACCAAACTGAGGGTTGGGCAGCTGTTTCTCACGGCCCAATAATGAGATACAGATGAACTGGGGGGAAGAGAGTTTTTATTTCTGTAACTGGTTACAGGTGAGAAGGCCTGAAAACTACCACCAGGACAACTCAAAATTACAAAGTCTTCCAGAGCTTGTATACTTTTTAAGCTATATGTCTACGTGTAAGTGTTCTTTCATCTAAAGACATTAAGTGATTAACTTCTTTTAATCCATAACTAAGATCTGAGTCCTGAAGAGCTTTTTAAGTCTTAATAGGGATACACTATTGAGATTTTTAAAAAGTATTAATAGGGATGCACCATTAAGATTTTTTAAAAAGTATTGAGTTTCCAAATCGTTGGAAAATACAGTACAAACATATCAGAGATCATTCAAGTCAAAGTTAAATGGAATGGCTTATCACTTCAAATTGTGATTTTTAAAAAAGGCTTCTTTCTTTTTTTTTATTGCAAAAGTGACTTCTCAGGGAGAATCTGTTGGTCGAATCCACCTTTTTCCCTAACGTTACTTGTGGCAGGCCAGGTTTCACGCAGGCCTCTGTAACAACTGTTTTTCATTGCAAAAGTGATTTCTTTTAATAAAAATACAAAAATCAGCCAGGCATGGTGTCTGTCACCTGTAAACCCAGCTATTCGGGAGGCTGAGGCAGGAAAATAGCTTGAACCCAGGAGGTGGAGGTTGCAGTGAGCCAAGATCGCGCCACTGCACTCCAGCCTGGGCGACAAAATAAGAAAGACTCCATGGAGTCTCAGTAAATTTTCTTTCTTTCTTTCTTTTTTTTTTTTTTTTTTTTTTGAGACGGAGTTTCGCTCTTTTACCCAGGCTGCAGTGCAATGGCGCGATCTCGGCTCACCGCAACCTCCGCCTCCTGGGTTCAGGCAATTCTCCTGCCTCAGCCTCCTGAGTAGCTGGGATTACAGGCACGTGCCACCATGCCCAGCTAATTTTTTCTATTTTTAGTAGAGACGGGGTTTCACCATGTTGACCAGGATGGTCTCGATTTCTTGACCTCGTGATCCACCCGCCTCGGCCTCCCAAAGTGCTGGGATTACAGGCTTGAACCACCGTGCCCGGCCTCAGTAAATTTTCTTAATCTAAATGGGTTCAGGTGCCGAGGTAATTACCTTTCTCTTATATCCTGCTAAGTCATGGAGGTTTGGCAAGTTCCTTCAGACCCCCAATAAACTTGTTTGTGGAGGTCTGGGGAGTTTCTTCAGATCCCTAATAAGACTTGTTTAATCCTAGACGGGTCCTGTTAAGAATTTTTTCATTATTTTGTCATGCTTTAGGGTTCAGAAAAGGCCTAGTCAAAACGCTCAGTGGGCTTTTGCCACATTCCAGCCTTTGCATAAGGGCACTGGCTCTTTCAGCTTTTAATATTCAATGTAACCATTCAGTTGGTGCTGAGACAGTTGTTACGGAGGCCTGCATGAAACCTGGCCTGCCACACTAAACATTAGGGAAAAAAACGGATTCAACCACAGATTCTCCTTAAGAAATCACTCTTGCAATGAAAAACAAGGAAGAAGGTTTTTTTAAAATCACCATTTGAGGTGAGAAATGATTCCATTTAACTGACTTCAATGAACTCTGACACGTTTGTATTATATTTTCCAACGATTTGAAACTTAATACCTTTTTAAAAATCCTAATAGTGCATCCCTACGACCACATTTCCTTGCTTTATAATACCATTTTAGATTCTAGGCTTGAGTATTTAAAATGGCAACTAGAGTGTTGCTAAGAGATCAATTTCTAGGTTAAAAATTAGAAAACAAGGCTTCTGTTTGCATGTCTGTTACTGACTATGTAGGACTTGGTAGAAATTCTGCACATCCATTTGTTTGAAAAAGAGAATCATTTTTTAAACAACCTCACTGCTAAAGACTCAAATATAAGAACCTATTGTCAAACATGAAATTAAGAAAAATTACAGTAAGAAAAGAAATTGATTTGGAAAATTTTAAAATTATTTATTCATGGAACTGTGAGTCATAGATCCCAAAGCTTTCCTCTGTGTTTTTGTTTAATAGCTTTGTCAAGATATAACACACATATTACACAGTCTCTCCATACACTCTAGCCCTAGACAACTACAATCTAAGTTCTGTCTCTATAGATTTGCCTTTTTGGACATTTCATATTAGAATCATTACAGGAAAGGAGTGCCCATCCAGAACCCATGAGAGAGTTCTCATTTAAGAAAGAATTAAGGGAGAGTCCATAAAGTGAAAGCTAACTTACTAAGAAAGTAAAGGAATAAAAGAATGGGTACTCCATGGAGCAACCCCAAGGGCTGCTGGTTGCCCATTTTTATGGTTATTTCTTGATTATATGCTAAGCGAGGCGTGGGTTATTTATGCCTCCCCTTTTTAGACTATGTAGGGTAACTTACTGATGTTGCCAGGGCATTTGTAAACTGTCAAGGTGCCGATGGGAGTGTAGCAGTGAGGAGGACCAGAAATCACTCTCATGGCCATCTTGGTTTTGGTTAGATTTGGCCAGCTTCTTTACTGCAACCTGTTTTATCAGCAAGGTCTTTATGACCGGTATCTCGTACCGACCTCCTGTGTCATCCTGTGACTTTAAATGCCCTTAACTGTCTGGAAATGCAGCCCAATAGGTCTCAGCCTCATTTTAACCAGACCCTATTCACGATGAAGTTGCTCTGGTTCAAATATCTCTGACAGATACACACATATATAATCCCTTGTGATTGGCCTCTTTTATATAGCATAATATTTTCAAAGTTCCTATATATTTTAGCATGTACCTACTTCTTTTTATCATTGAATAATATTCCATTCTATTAATATATGTTGTCCATTCATCATCTGTCAGACATTTGGGTTGTTTCCACCTTCATCTATTATGAAAAATGCCACTATGAACATTGGTTGGCAAGCCTTTGTGTGAATATATGTGTTAATTTTTCTTGGGCAAATACCCAGCAGTGGAATTTCTAGATAATGTGTAAGTTTGTTTAAATATGTGAAGAACTGCCAGACTGTTTTCCAAAGTGCCTGTACCATTTTACACCCTCAGCACATTCTCTCCAGCACTTGCTATAGTCTGTCTATCTCTCTCTCTCTCTCTTTTTTTTTTTTTTTTTTCACTATAGGCATTCTGGTGGGGGTGAAGGGTGGTATCATATCACAATTTGGGTTTTCAATTCCCTGATGGTGAATAATGTTGAGCATTTTGTAATGTCTTTATTGGCCATTTGTATATCTTATTTGGAGAAATATCCATTAAAATTTAAATTCAATTATTTGTCATTTGATTGTTGAGTTGACAGTTACTGTTTTTCCCTAAGTTTCCAAGTCCTATAACTCCTGGCACAGAGCTGATTTCACTTGATTATGGAAAGCATTCACTTCTTCCCAGAAAGTCTTCTCCTGGCTATCCATTCTAGAGCACAAGTTCCTTGATTTGTAAAAAAAGGTCTCCATGGTAAATTTAAGCTGGGGATTCAGACTAAGGAAAAGTTTACTTCTAGAGATGAATGAACAGAAAATAAAAGCAATGCAGTCTTTCCACATTTCCAACAGATGCCAGAGAATTTGGAGACAATTAATTTACTGCCCCAAAGAGTTTTAAATACACTACAGGACATTTTGTTAGCTTCAAATGGGATTTAGTTTATTTTCAATGTAAATGCCTCTTTTCCATATATTTTATTCTCTATGTCATCCCAATTTCTTTCAGAAATAGGAATGATAAATCTTTGGGGAAATAAATACAGGAAAATGTAAAAATGGTACCTACAAATTTTTATCTACCAAAAAATTTTTATTTTTTTCATGCCGTAGAAAACGATCAGTGTCTCTGGGAATAAAGTCTAAGGCTAACTGTAGCGTGTCAAATTGTAAAGGTACAATTGTCTTCACCAACAAAAAGGAAGCCATAAAGTCTTTCTAAATGTAAGAAGGTAAAGAATAGAAGGAATTTTTGAGTTAACGAAAGTTACAGTAATTTCCATCATTCACAGTGACCAAGGGCTGCATCTCCCCCCATTACCTGCCAGGGCCTTTTGTTGTGTGGCGGTATCGTGTCGTATCCATTCTTCTCGTACACTGTAGGCAAGGCCTAGGCAAGATTTTAAATTAGATTCATTTTTTTAGTGGGGGAGGTAGAGGAATAGGTTAGATACAGCTTCTCCCTTTTAACAGTCGCCTGTCTCATATTATCTCTTCCAGTTTCCACATTCTTCACCAGGTTACTTTTAATCAAGTATTCATTTATCAAGTTATACCCTGGCCCTCTCACTCACAAATATTTGCATTTTCACTAACATTATAAAAGAAGAAAAAGCTTTTATAACCTAAGAATGCATTTCTCATACTGCATTAGCATTCTTCTAGGAAAATTTTTGTTGGTTTGTTCAACATTTTTTTCCCATTTTTTTTGAGGATAGTAGCAGGTATTCTTCATAGTTCTACTCAAAAGAAAAAAAAAATCAACCTTGGCTTGCATACATAGGTTTATCATAGCTTATCTTTATTATTTTTTGATCAAAAACTGAGGCTCAACTTGACAACTCACCTAATTCATCCACCTAATAATTAGTTCTGATTTTTAAAAAGCCAGTTTTATATTCAATAGGAAATTTACCACCATGGATAAATTATCAAAAGAAGATACCAAATGCTTTAGGGGATTTTAAAAAGAGAATAATGAAAAAACTTTTTTTAAAAAAACAATAAAGCATCACAGTAAAAATGGAAATAACCTCCTAGCAAAACTACTTTGAAAACACCCACACAAATTTTAGTGTTTAATTATTTGTTTAAAATATGAATCATGATACTATACAAATAAAAGTTTTCAGGCAGTAACTTTTCTTATTTTTCTAATGTTTAATATAAACCGTGTATTTCTGGCCCTGAGACAAGTAAAAACACATGATAGCAGCTGTGATTAAGATAATCTCCTATTTCTGTAGCTGGCCTCCTGGTCTCTTAGAAAACTTGGTGGGCATCTCACCAATCTGCTACTCTCTTCACATGAATTTTATAAGAAAAGGACTCTAAGACAGATTCTCCATGTATTGTAAACTTTAAGAGGGCATTTCTTCACCTTGGTTTAATTTCCTGATTGGAGATTTATTATTTTTTAATGGGTAGATTTTCTGGCCTTTTCAAACTCTGAAAATCATTTTGCCTATAACTATAGCCATTAGAATGTTGATTACAGACACAAATTAAAACCTCAACGAGAAATATAACTAAACTTGTATTTTTTAGAGACAAGTCTCATGTAATAAGATTTTAGTTACAAGAAACAGATGTTCAACCCAAAATGGCATGAAGAAAAGGGGGAATCATTGGTTTAGTGTAGACTCCAGAGCTATGTGCATCTTCTTTCTATCAAGTGGGAACTCAAAAAAAAAGTTCAGTTTCCTCAAAATTTCAATATATAGATTTGAAGCTTTTCAACGATGATGGATCAGATCCAATCATGTGACCCAACCTGAACTACCTGGTATCTGAAGTTTGAAAAAATGTAATTGGATTAAGCTCATGAGATCACTCTCAGAAGCTGGACATAGAATCAGACTTTATCTATGTCATTTTCAACACTTTTGGCTACATGTAATAGAAACTCAACCTTAACTTAGCTCAACATCTAAAGATATTTAGTACCTCCTGTTACAGGAAGTTCAGAGAGATTACAGTTTCCAAGCATAGTGAAAATAAGATCCCAGCTTCTCTGCAATTTCCATGGTCTTCCTTTCCTCCACGCATATTAAAGTGTTCTACCGTGAATCACCAGGTAAATAGAGCAAACAACTTCAGTAAGAAAAATAAAAGATACACACAGTTATTTAATGACCAGTCTTTACCTGGCTCTGAACAAAGCAAGTACGTGTAATACCTAACCCTCTCAATTATACATACAGAGAAAGCAAGACATCAAGAGCTTTGGAAGTATGCCCAAACTTGCATGTCTGTGAACCAAGAAGCAAGAAGCCAAAGGCAGTTGCTTCTGACTGCAAAGGCCATTCTTACTTTACCATACCGTGCAACAACGTGGACTGTCAGGTAGGTATATTGAACCTAAGCTATTACTAATTGAGAATATCATTTTGCAAAAATACAAAGTACATAAACCCAATTAAAGACAAGGACATGAGGAAGGTATGTCTTTTTATATAGACTGAGGAACATGAGACTTCTCTCTTCTACTGGTGTTCCAGGGGCAATGTGCAGCCTGAGTTTTTAGGGAAGCAGTTTAGAAAATGCTCCACTGCTTTCATTTTCACAAAATACACATATAAACTACAAAGTAGTAAATAAACTGTAATCCTGCAGATAAATTCTTCTTTCTGCGTTCTCCACTTTTTTTTCCTAATTTGTTTGGCTAGTATCTGACATAAACTTGTGAGTGAACATAACCAATATATATGTATCACACTGGGTCCTCTGGTGTGAAATGCACATAATTTGTAGGGTTGAGCTATTCATGTATATTTCTTATGAATCAAATATATCAGTGGTCTTATTCCATTTCATTAATAAGTACGACATTCAGCTGCTCTACTGACTAGGGCAACGGGTTTTTCATAAAACTAATCTGTAGCTATAACTCAGTAATGTCTTTACCTCTCAAGTGCTGTAAACAATTTATCACTTCAAAGTCTCTTATCAAAATTCAGGAATTCTAGTTTTCTTGACTGTGGAGAGTTCCCTCAGACAGTAAGCCTGACAACAAATATCTCTATGGCTACAATGTGTCAGCGTAAATATAATTGCATGTTCAGAACAAGCATCCTGGAAGCTTTCCACAGGCCTCATCTTGTTAAAGAAACTACTTGAACTGAGTTTTGAAAATCAGCACCTGAGTGAAGCAAGAAAAGGAATGTTCTCTTCTGGAGGTGCCTTTTTCTTTGCCTTTGGTCTATGAGCATTTTGTTCACTAAGAGCAATATACAATATTCAGATTTTCTGCTGGACCTGTTAATACTTAGTTCATACATTTTCTCAATTCTCCAGGTTTTGTTTTCAAATTTTGTAAAAAGCTACACTCACCCAGCTATTTGATATGTTCAAATGTTGCTGTGAAATACCAGGGCTTGAATATTGAAGGACCAATCTCTCTCTTAATTCCTCTGTAACTTGCATGCAGGATTTTGCCTCATCGCCTCATATTTAAATCCATTCTGTGGACCTATGGATGCATCAGGGCAACTGACAGGTCAGGAAGCATCTGGGCTTTCTCTTGTTAAATTATCCTATCAGATTATATATGCCTCTTTTACGTTTTAGGGTCTATCAAACTGGATTCTATTCTTTCTGATTTTGTCCAATAATTGAAAAGGTAAAATGAATAAATGAAACGATTAGCAGTAGAATAGGATGGAGACAAAACAGAAGGTGCTCACAGAAAAGACATCTGATGTGTCTTCTCCCCTCAGGTGTGGACGTAAATTGCAGGCCAAAGAAGGCCAGATAAGTAATTAAGACAGGATAGTGGCCCAGCTACTCTTTGATAAGTAGCCACTTCTTTGCTTTCTGCTTATAGCTCTTAGTAAATGATGTTTTGCTTTCAACTTGAAGAATGTGCTTATATAAAATCTTTATGAATAGTAACTGGACATGTGAGAAATCATACATAGTAAGGGACATTCCATAGCCACCAGGATGTGGTGGACATAAAGGACTGATTCCCAATGATTGTCCTTCATGAAAACCTCATAAGCCTGCTTTTTTGTTTTGTTTTGTTGTTGTTTCCTTGAGGTGTTCATTTTAGAGGAGATTTTATCTGCTCATAGATAGCAAACTAGCAGCCATTAGGTTCAGCTGAATCACATTTTCCATGTGTTTTAAAATTGTTAAGTCACAGTGCCCTTAGTTGGAACATGTGGTCTCCAGTTAGTTACAGAATCCCCCTCCCCCACCATTTTCTACCAGTATATACTAGCAACTCCTCACATTCCCATTATCTTCCTGGCCACTGAAGGCATTTAGGTTTCCTCTTGCTGCTTCAGTTAAGTCAAGGCACTCTCTCCAGAATCTCATGTTTTATACGGAACTGTCTTATCCTAAATCCTCCAAAACCATGGATTCACAGATGCTTCCTCCTATTATGAGTGCATTCATTCAACACCCTTGGACTTGCTTTTTGCCAGGCACACTCTGCTACATCCTTGAGAAGATACCAATGTGTTTAAACATTATCCTTGTTTGTAAAAGTTTAGAATTTAGTATGGGAAGCAAACATGTTTGTCTCCAGAATGAACATTTCATAATTGAAGGGTCATCATTGGATAGGGAGAGGGAGAGTGGGTAGAATTCACTAAGAAGTGACCTTGTGCTTGAAGAACTCATGTGTACTGTAGAAATTTTAATTGACTGTAGTTAATAGAACAACAACATAATGAGACAAGGCTTGGCCTCACCCTTTTCCCACAGCCTCAATCAGTGACAGGTGAAAATTATAATTTAACATCTCATAAGAGGGTAGATAACTGTATAAAACTTAACCACATTATCTACTATCTCTTAATTTTCAAGATTTTATATAACTTAATTTTCAGGATAAAACATCTTAAACCAAAATGCTGAAGGCTGAGCTGTATCTGAATATAAATTGCAGTTATTCCTTTTTCGTCTTAGGTATCTTGGTCAGCACTACCCAATAGAAATAGTCATAAATGTAATTTTCAATTTCCTGGCAACTACATTAAAAAAGTTAGAAGCACAGGTAAAATTAACTTTAACAATGTATTTAATTTAGCCTAATATATTAAAATTTTCATTTCAACATTAAATTCTATGAAATGATATTAAGGAGATATTTGTACTCTTTTTCATAATAAGTTATTGAAATCTAGTGGGTATTTTACATTTATAACACATTTTCATTTGGACTAGGCCTATTTCTAGTGTTCAGTGCTACATGTGGCTAACAGAGCAGTTCTAAATGCTCTTAGATCTTCTGCAGATATCGTGAAGCATGCAAATGTGTTATGTAAGTATAATGTTAGACCTAAATGATTTAGCTACTTTATCACTTTAATGTTTGGAGTTTTGGAAGTAATGTATTTGCTAACTGATTAATATTTTTACTCAAGTAGAGTAATAGTTTTTAGTGGTTCCTTTGTAATCACGGCCATTTAATTCACCATAAAATTATTTCTTCTTGAAATAATTTTATGGTGAATTAAAGAAGAGGTTGACATTTGCACAGTTACAGCAAACTCTTAGGCGAAGAAGAAATTTGATTTTTCTTGATTACATATAAGCGTGTAAAAAATTTAGCATTTGGATTTAAAGAAAAGCTTTTGACATAATAGAATAACAAAATAGATTTTTTTTTTTTTTTTTTTTGAGTCAGAGTTTTGCTCTTTCTTGCCCAGGCTGGAGTGCAATGGCATGATCTCAGCTCATCGCAACCTCCACCTCCCAGGTTCAAGCGATTCTCTAGCCTCAGCCTCCCGAGTAACTGGGATTACAGGCATGTGCCACCACACCTGGCTAATTTTGTATTTTTAGTAGAGACGGGATCAAGCTGGTCTGGAACTCCTGACCTCAGGTGATCCACCCACCTTGGCCTCCCTAACCACACCCAGCCTGAAACTGATTTCATTTGATGAACTCTATCTTTATGCAGAGATGTTGAACACCATTACATGATTAGTCCTCATAAATTTCCTTTTTCTTTCTTATTGTTACAATTATCAAGTGCTGATTCATAAACTAGATGTCATAAGGATTTATTTATGTTTGAGGATAATATCTGCACAGCCAATGATAAGCTTTTCATTACTGAATTTTATTTTCCTGGTCATGTACCTTCTGCCTTTGCTACTGTACTGTGTGCTTGTTTTTACCACTGCACACTGCCTGAGTCTTGTGTGGCTCCCTTAAGAACTATGTTTTAAAGATTTCCTTAAGGCTGTTTATTAAGATAGCACTTGGTTTCTTTATTTGTGCTCTGGACACATAAATAAGAATAAATCAATTCAGTCAGTCACATATTTTTAGACCTCAGATATGTCAGACATGGTTATCTTAACAAATTTATCTCAATCCCTATTTCCCTCTGATGCAATTTCACTTAGCCAACCTACTTAATGCAATTGCCTAAAGGGATTTCTACTAAGAAGAGTACCAAGGAAGTGACCAGATGTTTCACAATCAAGCTTACAGAACAGTTTCCTAGAAATGAGAATGTGCAAAGCTATAGGAAGTGATTTAAAAGTGTTAACTCATTTAATCCACTTAACCTCAATAAGGTTTAATCTCATTACAACCTTATGGGAAGAAGAGTATTATTTCCCTTATTTTTACATATTAGGAAACTGATGGACAGAGATGCTAAGTAACTTGCCCCACACCTGTAACTAGCAAGTGGAGCTGGGTCCAGGCGTTCTGGCCCCAGAGGCTGTGCTCTTAACCCCTTTCCAGTGATACATGCAAGAAAATCCCCATGATTCCCAGCATGAGTTTTGCTGAGCCCTTACAAGGAGGCTGAAAGGAACAGAGGATACATCACTGCATGGGACACACAAGAAATATTTTATTAGTTTCCAGATGGAGCACAGGATAGAGTAAAAATATTTCAGTAGAGCTCCACGGCTCTCCTCAGGGAGCCCACTCTGGCATCGGCGGCCCCCCAGTCGAGGCACCGCCTGTAGTCCCCCGGCCTCAGCAGGTGCTGCCGCCCCTGGTAGTTGGGCAGCTCGTACAGGACCCAGGAGCCCTCCAGCATGTTGTAGGAGTGGATCTCACTGAGGTGGAAGCGGTCGTGAAGAGAGGAGCAGTCCTCGGTGATCTCCACCATCTGGCCCCTGCAGTCCTCTCGCTCATAGATCCTGATCCTGTGGGAGCTGGTCTGGGGGTTCAGCAAATAGCAGATGACGGAACATCAGAAAACCTGACCTCATTCTGGCAGGGACCCTTGGGGAATGGTCTTTAAAAAAATCTTTGCTGTATCAAAGGTAACCAAACTCAAAGAAAGAGACTGCCAACACCGGGGCTGCTGTGTATAGTTGAGTAGGTTGTCCACTGTGAAACTCAAGAGGGTGCCATTCCCCCATTCATTTGGTATGAATGGTGCTCCCTAGGGTTTTTGGTACATCTATATGAATAGACACACTGGTCATGCTTAGTACCACTTTCAAGAATTTTATGTATTTGTTTCGTTCTCTCCTTTATGAATTTCTGGTGGTTTGGGGCTTTCCCTGAATGACATGCGAAATAATAAGATTTTAAACAAAAAGACAAATGTGTTCCTGGCAACAGGTATTATTTGGGATCTCAATAACATTTGAAGCTAGCGGAAGAGAAGGTTCAATTGCTTTTACTCAAGCCAGGCACAAATGGGTGGCAATTCAGGAAGAAAGTCCAGCTGGGGAAATCTCTTCTTCCGTGCCTTTCTGAGTTAAGCCTTGTTGCTCTAAAATGCTGAAAAGCAACAACCTCGCAAAGACTAGGTTTCAGTTTTCAGCTCCAACATGTGCTCCAAACTCCAAATCAGTTTTAGGTAATAACCAAAAATTGAAGTTCAAGATCTTGAAGGAGGCATCAAAGAGTATACAAATCTTTAGAAAAAGAGAAAGGCCGTTTTTCCTGAGCGATTCCTGCCTTTTCTCTCCTGAGCACTTGTTCTTCCTTCATCTGCTTGTTTCTTACCCTTGTCACAATGAGTTTCTTCTTCCATCACTGAAACCCTCTTTAGGAAGGATTCTCATACGCCATTCCTTTTGTGGTGTCAACAGCTGCTAATAAGGTATTTTACATTGGTCAGCATTCCGTGTTTGCGAAGGACTCACATGTTGTTGCTTCATTTGTTCTTCACAACACCCTGGAACATGTGGAGCAATATTAAAGCTTTTCCCCTTTACGAGAAAACTAAAGACTGGATCTTTTTTGTTTTGTTTTGTTTTTTGTTTTTTGTTTTTATCATGTATGCTTCATTTTTTTATTGCATTTTAGGTTTTGGGGTACATGTGAAGAACATGCAAGATTGTTGCATAGGTACACACATGGCAGTGTGGTTTGCTGCCTTCCGTCCCCTCACCTGTATCTGTCATTTCTCCCCATGCTATCTCTTCCTACCTCCCCACCCCCCCATCCCTCCCCCATTTTCCCCCAACGGATCCCAGTGTGTAGTGCTCCCCTCCCTGTGTCCATGTGTTCTCATTGTTCAACACCCGCCTATGAGTGAGAATATGCGGTGTTAGATTTTCTGCTCCTGTGTCAGTTTGCTGAGAATGATGGTCTCCAGGTTCATCCATGTCCCTACAAAGGACGTGAACTCATCAAAGACTGGATCCTAAAGCCTGTAATTAGAAAAGTTGGATGTTTCAATAAACATTACATATTAAAAACAATCCAACATCAAAATCTTGGTCTTCCTCTCCCTCCACTTGCCTGTGACCCATATTTATTGTCTTGATAAATTGTAACAGTGAAAAAAAAGAAGAGTTGGAACTTGAAATTGGAAATCTTTTTTAGCTCCTAAAGCCTGATTGGGTCCCTATCAACCTATTAAATCCTCTGAGGGGATTTCAAATTTCACAGAAGGGGTGTATTTTCCCCAGACTCTGTCATAGTCATTTTAGAGAATCCCTAACTGTGAAATTCCAGGGTGCGGGGCTTCATTTGGGTAGCAGTGGGCCCTGCAGGAGCTGTTGGAATCTCAATGTTGGTTACCGGTTTGTCTAATCAGAAGGCAGGACTTCAGATACCCTTGATGTTCGTAATAATAGTTAATGCTTGGGGGTGGGAGTTGGCCTGTGCCAGGCGCCCTCCTTTCACCCTCACTGCAGACTTAGAAAGGAACTACTCTTATTAGTCCTAATTCATAGGTGAAGAGTACCAAGCTTAGGTACTCTTCAAGAAATAGCCAAGTACCTAGTTTAGGACCACCTGAGAGCAAGGAATTCTGTTGTTCATCTATCAGCTGTGGCATAGACACTCTGAGCTAATGCCAAATACAACTTATTCCCTGTAGAGGTGAATTTGACTTCAGCAAAATAAAATGTCCAGTTGAAAGCACTGCATTCACATACTTTTTCAGTGGGAGGAAACTTTATGGATGTTAATAAAGGAAAAGAGAATATGGTTCAAGCCAGAAGAAAGAAAGCTGCCATCTCATCCCATCGCCTGTCCTGTGAATCATCCACGTGGATCACTGATGCGACTCGAGGGCACCGAAGGGACTCGGCGGGACTGCACGCCCGTGGGGGATGAGGCGGCAGGAGCAGATGGAGCCACTGAGGCCCATCCACTGCTGGTGGTTGGCATAGTCGCGGCGGCGCAGGAAGTACTGGAGGCCCGAGTAGTTGGGCTGCTCATAGAGCATCCGGCAGCCGCTGTCCACGCGCACCGAGTTGCTCAATAATAATAATTTCTAAAAATAAATGCCTGGAAAGTACTGCTTTTATTTGAAAACCATCACAAATAAATATTTGAAAACCATGTGCCTTTCCTAATGCCCTACACATCATCTAACTACAGCAGATAATGAAATTGTTTTATTTTTACATATCAGTGTGTATGAATTTACTGGCACAGCTAGCTATTTTCTCGTGAAAAGAATGATCTTCACAGAAAGAAACACAGGCTTGATACATTTTTATGTGATAAATTCTGGAAAAGTTGAGTCACGACACTGCAGCGAAAAGCACAAGAATGAGGGAGATACCACATGGAAGCTTCCTGACAACCAGGGGTCAGTCTGAGAACTTGGGCCCAGGAAGAGGAGCTCTGAATTGCTGGCAAAGAGAATGTACTAAAAAATGACTTTTAGAAATTCATAGTCTGATCTAGATGCTGATCTCAGTTTGAAGCTATGTTTTGAAGTTTTCTAAATAGTTCTTTGTTGTCATTGTTTGAAGAAGAATTAAGAACTGATCAGTTTATTTTTAAAAATCATTGATTAATACAGTTATGATGCTTTTTAAATTTCAGCTTTACTTTTAATCTAATATACATATCTTTGTATGGAACAGATCCCTTTTTAAGCAAAACTTTTCATAAGACTGAAAATAAATAGTATGCCTGTCTATATATATGTGTGTATATATATATAAAGAAGTCATAGAAAAGATTTTTTCTCTTTTTTTTTGTATGAACAAGAGGAGATAAATAGCATAAGAGACATTAGGCACAAATCTTAGAAGAAATATAATTATAAAGTCTATTTTTATCCTCTCCTCCCCAAAAGCTCTACCAAGGTACTTAAGCTTTTCCTCCAAGCTCTGGAGGCGGTAGAGTGCAACCCAAAAACCGTCATAGAGAATGATGCAAAGTAAAATGAAGAATTGAACTGCTGTCAAATAAAGAATGCATTACTAAGTATGTTGGAGAGAGAAATGAAAAAGCTGAATCACCAGGGTCTCAAAAGTACTTTCTCCTAAAAGCGTGTAGCATGTTTTTTTCAAAAGGATTTGGAAAGACCTACTTTTTCCAGTGGACTTATTATTTGAACCATTTGATCAATGTTGAAACTATTCTCAAGAAAAAATTCAAGTAATGAATTTCCTAATAACTGGATTTCTTCCTGAAGTATATTTTTAAGCCATTTGAGGATAAAATATTTAAAGCCATTATCTTCTCACCCTGACATATGAACTCTGTAATTGAGTTTGTCTCAGCAAAAGGCAGCTGCAATTCCCTAACACCAATCACAGAAAAGTACCAAGTTCTCAAAAAAGATAAGAATATAAATACAGTGTTATTAAGCATGAATGTTAGTTGTCTGAGGAAGAAAAAGTAACTCTGCTCATCTCACATCTCTTCTATTAAGGCCTTACAAACTGTCTCCATATTTAACATAAAACTTTTCTTTTAAAACATTTGTAGCATTCCTATTAATAGCAGAAAATAATTTAAAGGCAATTCATGTTTAAATTCATTTGTGATAGCAGTGGCGAAATGCAGACTATGCAAAACACATATAAAACACCTGTCATTCAAGTCAGCATGCTGAAATAGACATTACATGTAAAGTAAAATTTTGAAAGCGGAGGTATATTGCATCATATGGATTTCAAGATATTCAAATTCTAAGTTACATTTGTGATAAAAAACATGTATTTATGTAAAAAGAAAGCCGACTCCAAAATGGCAGAGGAGAAAATAAAATTACAATTAAAGGTTAAGAATTATTTTAAAATTGCAAGTTTTTAAAAATCAAGGCATTCAAGTATAAACTATTTTAAATATCTGACTTCAAATAATTAAGTAAAACCAAGAAATCTTTTTTTTTTCTTTTTTTTAAAATAGGGTCTCACTCTGTTGCCCAGGCTGGGGTGCAGTGGCACAATCATGGCTCACTTCAGCCTCAACCTCCTGAACTCAAATGATACTCTCCTCTTAGTCCCTCAAGTAGTTAGGACTACAGGCAAGTGGTACCATGCCTTGCTAATATTTTTATTTTTTGTAGAGATGATGTCACACTATGCTACTCAGGCTTGTCTTGAACTCCTGGCCTCAAACAATCCTCCTGCCTTGGCTTTCCAAAGTGTTAGGTTTACAAGTGTAAACCACTGTGCCTGGCCCAAGAAAAGATATTTAAAAAAATAATCAGGGAGCAGGATTGTTTTTTTCTGTTCGTTATTGAAAAAAAATTTTAGTCATTTTTTATCAAGTATTAATAGCATTAATAGTTACAATAGAAATTAGACTTCTGACTAAAATAATCAAGGACTAAGGTAAATAAAAATGTAAGCAAATAAATATTGTTAAGTCATGATTCACATTTTGCTGTCTATTTCTTTGTGCTGTTGTCACTCATGTGTTAAGAAGCACATGGACACAGGGAGGGAGCCTCACACACTGGGGTCTGTTGATGGGGATAGTGGAGGGACAGCAGGGGGTGGGGAGGCTGGGGAGAAATGCCAGATGTAGGTGATGGGAGAATGGAGGCAGCAAACCACATTGCCGTGTATGTACCTATGCAACAAAACTACATGATCTGCACATGTACCCGAGAACCTAAAGTACAATTTAAAAAAGCATCATACCCTTGACAAAATAGAAATAAGAATATCTAAGAATATTGTAGCCTAGAGAAAATGTTTGTCAGTTGCATATCTTCTTGAAAGCCTTTAATGTATCTACATTAAATAGGTAGTTATATAAATCAAGCCTCAATAAAACTGTCATTTTTTCTGAGAAGGAAAATGAGCAAATACTGAACATAGTTGACCTTGACATCTTAAAAATAACAAGAGTCTCATTTATTATAGAAAAGTTAACAAAAAATGACTGCTAAAATAAAAAATAAATAATACTAAATTATAAAATTAAAAACTGGTTTCTAAAAACACTATAATAGAATATTTGTAATATATATTTAAAATATTTGGTCTGTGATTTTTAAAATATGCATAAAATACTTTTACATATAATTAACCTTATGATAATAACTCACAAAATTCTACTGGCTTCCTTTAATACAAAATGAAGATGTTCAGTTTAGAGATCCCAGAGATTTTAGAGGTCATGTTTATCATGTACATTTTTATTTGTCACCAAAGAAGGAAAAATAGATATTGTATAGCAAATGAAAAAATAGACTGGCTTTGTGTTTATTCTATTTTTAAAAACTGGAAATTAGGGTACAAAGAAAGTACATCAAACTTGCTTTTGCTTTCCCAAATTACCATTTAAAGAATAAAGCAACTGTTTGCTCAGATGTAAATCACCTTCACTATATTTGCTTCTTAGAAAAATTTCTTTCAAATACCTGTCTTAGTAAGTGTTGAGATAATTAAATCACCTTTTTTTAGAAAGCAAGGATGTAAGGCAGCTCCTTTGAATAAAATAATTTAATATTTCTTTCCACGGTCTTACTCTAGTTAATATCTAATTTCTAAAATTACTCTCAAACACTATCTTCTTTTTATTATTCTTTTAAAAAACAACTTTATTGAAATATCATTGATATATACAAAGAAATGTACATATTTAATAAGAATTGGATGAGTTTGGACATACACAAACACCCATAATACCATCACTACAATCAATGTAACAGACATATCCAACACTTCCCAAAGTTTCCTCATGCCCCTCCTTTTTTATTTTGTTTTATTTTTGTGGCAGGAACACTTAACACAGTATCTTCACTTTTTTTTTTTTTTTTTTTTTTTTTGCACAATGCACAATACCCTATTATTAACTACAGTGTTGTACTGTGGATCCCAAAAACTTACTCACCTTGTATAACTGAATCTTTATGTTGGTCGAACAACTCGTCACTTCCCTCATTTTCAAGCCCCTGGCAACTGCTTCTGTGACATTCTTTGCTTCTGTGAGTTTGACTATTAAAGATACCTTATAAAAGTGGTTTCTTGCAGTATTTGTTCTGAGACTGGCTTATTTCACTTAACATAATGTTCTCCAGCGTCATGTATGTTGTCACTAATGGCAGGATTTTCTTTTTTTTGAGGCTGAGTTATAGTCTATTGTATGTATATATGACATTTTCTTCATCTTTTCATCTGGGGAATGACATAAATTGTCTCCATATCTTGATTATTGTGAATAATGCTACAGTGAACATGGGAATGCATTTTATTTTCAAGATGCTGATTTCAATTATTTGAGATAAATACTCGTAAGAGAAATTGCTACATTATCTGGTAGTTCTATTTTTAACTTTTTGATGAATCTCCATACTATTTTTCATAGCTACTGCACTATTTTACATTCTCATGAACAGTGTATGATAATTCCAAAATTCTCCACATCCTTACCAATATTTATCTTGTATTTTTTGGTAACTTCCATCCTAGCAAATGTGAGGTGATAATCTCATTGTAATTTTGATTTGTATTTCTCTGATAATTAGTGATATTTAACATGTTTTCATTTACCTGTTCATCATTTATATGCCTTCTCTAAAGAAGCGTCTGTTCAAATCCTTTTTCTACTTTTCCCCTGTATTATTTGAATGCCAGACATTGTTAATTTTACACTATTTGGTGGGTGCCGAGTTTTTTTTTTCTTCATGCATTCTAAATAGTGATTTACTTTACTTTGTTGAACAGTTATGTTACATGAGTCAGTTAGATCAGTTAGAACCTTTAAAGGTTCTTTTATGCTTTTGGAATACTATATCCAATGCTGTGTGTGTTTGAGGCCTTTTTTGCTCTGGCTGGTGGGAACAGGAATGATGGCGATAGCTAACCCTGTGTGAGCTCTGAGAATTTTGTTAGCCTCATGTTACAAAGTTACTAATTAGATATCTGAAGATTAATAGAAGATGGTGACAAAGAGAGTCACACTAGGTCTAGATCATTAATGGAAACAGGGAACGAGCATAGCAAATGGAAGACATGCTCAGGAGGGGATCACAATCACAGGCAAGATGCAATTGTGCTATTGCCATGTAAGCATCTTAGAGCATGAGTGTAGTACCTAGCTGTCCCTCTCAGTTCTGACATTGACTAGCAGCCAATTTTGAAAGAAACCTTCAAACCTGATGTGAGACTCTTGCCAATTTACAAGTTTTACCTAAAGACTCTGCTTGAGTAACCTGGAGAAAGAAACTGCACAGCACTTATTGATGACTCATTTCATGGAGAGTCAATAACAACTATCAGTTGATTTACAATTTCTAGACTATATTTGGCATTCTAGGTATTATTCAGATTTCATAAGTACTAGTCAACTCAAATGAGGGAATAATATTGAACAGCAGAGCTTCTGCACTATCAGCCAAGGAGTAGATTTTCAAGTACAGGATTAGATAAATTATTTTAAGCAAAAGGATGAAGACAAACTCCTCAGATTAGAGTAAAAGGAATTTTCATGGCTTACCTTCATATAAACTAGGGCATTGAAATTTAAAGAGATTATTTAAAATAAGAAGGAAATATAGAGTGAGGTCAAGTTCTCATCCTTGTCTTTCCACCTTCACTTATGCATCTAGGTTAATGCCTTCATGAGGAGAAATAAAGCTTTTATATGTAAGTTCATTCTGCCCCTCTTTTAGTATCTCCTTCTTGCTTTTAGATATGTCTGCCCAGATTTAATTTGAGGTGAGTTTCTAAATTATTATTCTAAGTTTAAGATAACTGGAATTCTGAATCAACTGCTATTTCACCCAGAAACAGAAGGTACAGTCACAGTTTCCCAGAGGACTGTGATACCACAGGATGAATTGTTTACATGTGACTATTGCAAAAGATTTAGAACAACTCTTAACAAATTAATAGTAAATTAGGAACAAGGTCAAACCTGAGGCATTCTATTGCTTTGACCATTTCAGGGTGTTTCATGCACTGAGTAATTACAAAGGCAGATTACTGAACCAATTCATAAATAAAGGCTGGCCTTCCAGAAACTACATTCTCTTCTGAAGATATTTTAAAATGAGGTTTCTTTCATTAATATCTTTTACCTCTTTCACCCCAAAGGACAAGCAAATAAAAAACTCTTACAAAATATTGAAGAATATACTAGTCCAATGAAAAGAAAATACATTCATGTCAAATATCTTCTTATCTGTAATTCCTTGTTACTGAAAACAAAAAAAGGCCCAAGAACTAAATATGTATTTCCAAACAAACAGAACAAACAAAAGCAGTGATCTGTTAGAAGACTGGAGATGTTAAAACTGTATTCTCAAGACTATACAGATTGACTATGAAACTATTTTTCCAAGAAATAAATCTGGGACAACTAGATATCAATGGTTTCCTAACATACAGGAGAGGAGGGGATATACATTATTCAGTACTGTTTTCCGAGAGTTTATGACAGCTTTATACAGTGTTTTGATACCGAATTTTTTGGGTTTCTATTAAAGCATTTTGACTACTCTAATACATCCTATTTCTCTTTTGCATGGTGCTAGTGAACACTCGTTCCATTCTTTTCTTCTGTATTTTCACATAGACCATAACCCTTTCATTATATATCATTTCTGTCAGTGTGTATTTATCTCACCAATTCTGTTCAGCAGCATTGCTCTTTCTGCTTGACCTGGGATATATTCCACTTTGTGTAGTGGACTCATTACAAAACTCTAATGAGATAACATCCTGCCCAGGTCATCAGCAGTAGTGGAGAAAATAAAAATCCTTTATGTGCATTTCAATTTCATTCAAGTCAGGTCAATTCAGTGGGCATATTTAAACACTTATTATGTGCTCATCACTATGTTAATATAGAGCAGCTGCACATCAAAGATATGTACCAGGTACAGTGGTTTGTATTATTTCATTTGTTCTCACAAAATTTATTTTTTTTCTCCCTTACACAGATGAGAAGACTAAGTCATCACTGTATTATGTTGCTTTATATAGTTCTGAGAATTAGATGAGCAAATAATCTAGCAAATTGCCTGCCTTCTAAGTTTTTTTATAAATATTTTCTCCTACTGTATTTTTTGTAGTTATCCAACTGAATGACCATGCAGAAAATTCAGAGAACTGTCATCTATGATTTAACTGAATAACAAATATAGACACTACAGCCTGAAGAGCATCAGGCAGGAGAGACAAAGGCTCCCATTATGAGAAGAGCTTGTTACGCTAAGTATCTTTATCCAGTAAACCCAGTGTTCTAGAGTATGATTTTCATTTGTTACTGTGGGAAGTTGCAACTAAATTGAGAATCTTCTGGATGGAGACCTTGAAAGTTCCTTTAGTGCCTCAACTCGTGTTCCTTTGGAAGACTGCACATACCCTACTTTAGGGAGCTGATTTTTCCTTTTTAAAAAACTCTCTTGTGAAGAAGAATGCTGTACCTCCCTTAGCAAAATATATGGTATCTTGTTATATTTTAGGTCAGGAAATACTTCATTGAAACCCAAACTCATCTCTTTTGTGTTTAGTAGAAAAGCAGTAATGATAATATAAGGAATTTCTTTACTAGAAGGGACTTTGGAAATAATTTGGATGAACATTCTCATTTTGCAGATTAGGTTAAAAAATTACATCAGAATCCAGCTTAGAACTTAGTTCCCTTGATTTTTAGTTCAACATTCTTTTTACTATGCCATTCTGTCTCCTTATGGCTAAACAGAGTGTCATAGCTTTCAAACCACTTCCATGCACTGTATGAAAGTTGGCACATTTGTATGTCTGCCATAGAAATTTCAATAAGTTCCCATAATACTTAATATTACTACCACTTCACAATGTTAATATTTTTTGGAAATCCTAGATAAATGAACCTCACTGAGGTTGGTGACATGTAAACCATGACATAGGTTTACATACATATACAAAAATAAAAATGGGTTCTTAAAGGAAAAGGAGCCCGTTAGAAGCTTAATTAAGTCAGTCCATTAATCCCATAGAAGTTCAGCTCCATGCAAGGGACCACGTAAAATTTCGTGATTATCTGAGGAATCTAGAGATGTTGGGGCCTTATGTTTTATTGATACTTTAGATCCAAAAAACAATTATTGAATATTCAGTTGGTGCCTTGGAACAAGAAAAAAATGTTCATTGCAAGAAGAAAATAAACACAGCCTTACTGGTTATTATTAAAAAGAGGTGAAAGTCTCTATCAGGAACAAGAAAAAGATGTGATGCAATTGATCAGTAACATAGGGAGATCAGAGGGCAAGTATTTCACACCTGAATAGGCATGGAGAGCAAAATTCCAAAGGAGAAGAGAAATTTGAGAAAAAGAAACTAAAGAAAATTTAAACATCAGGACAAGCCAATACTAGCTATACATCTGGATGAGGAGTAAATCACAGATTTTGATGTCTTCTTTATGCTTTTTTGTTTTCCAAATGAATCCATATTAAATTTGTAATTTTAAAAAACCTTAACCCATATGCATACATGTAGTTTTGTCAGTTTTTTTGTTGGATGATAAATAGAGATAGGAATTCTCTTTAAAGATAATATTCAGAACAAAATACGTGCAATTAACTTATTAAATTGAAGAAAAAAAAGAGTTTCTGGAAAGCTGGCTTGAAATAGGACTATCTCTGTGAGGTATAAACAAGGAGCATATGGATGGTGCTTAGCACTATATTAAATTACTTCCAAGCCAGCATTTTCATTTAATTAATTGTTTGAGTTTTTAGTAAAAGTATGATTCAAAATTCAGGTAAAAACATTATGTAAGAAGCACCCCCTCAATCTCTTGTTCTTCAGCTGTCCTGTTTCCTTCCCTGGAATCAACCAACATAACTAGGTTGTTGGTTAACTTTTCAGAAATTGTCTGCCATGTTTTTACTAACAAATATGTAATGTTATTTACAAATTACTTTGATACATTTTATATCTTTACTATGCCTTTAAATACATTTTCTAAATTTATAAATTTTTATACATAAACATTTTTACACATGTATAGTTTTTATATATTTTTATTCCTACTTATATACAACTCATCTTTCTTTCACATTTAGTAGCATACTACAATGCTGTTTTATGATTTGCTTTGTTGACACTATGCCTTGGATATGATTCCATGTTAGTATATAAAAAGCTTCTGCCTTTTTTAAATTGCATATTGTTTAATTATAAGGAAATATTATAATTGTTATTTTAATTAGGACCCAGTTGATAGTTTCCACCCTTTTACTATGATGAACAATGCTGCAATGAGTATCCTTGTGAGTGGAACCTTCCTTCCAGGATGTTAACACCACTTCTACCATCTGCATTCCTGGCTTGAAAAGTTCAGTTTATTTCTCTTACTTTTCTTGCCTTAGACATGTCTTTGGTGTGAGAATGTGATGACATTTCCTGGGCTTTAAAGTTTCTTTAGTAAAATCTTCTTAAGGAGGGCAGCAGGAACATTGCTAAGGAGATTTAAAGCATGAGAGAAACCATCACAAATTCCCACTCCCTGAGATGAAGGCTTTGCATTTTAGGATGGGCTCTTTGAAAGCTAGAAGCATTGCATGTATTCCTTTAGGAGATTATTAAGATTTTTGAGTGTGGTGTTCTACAAATGTTGAATCAAGGTTAGATTCACTTCTTATTTGGAAAGGCAGGATCAAACCTTTCATTAAGAGGCTGCTAACAGGTTTATAAACGTAAGTAAATAATGCCATTAGGTATATAATACCAAATAATGTTACTATAATAAATCACAACATTAATGGAAGAGCTGAAAAAATGACTTGACTGTGCTCCTTTGAGGATGATAAATGCATCACTACTCCTGTAGTCTACTTGTTGCTCATTTACTTTCCTAGAAATAGCAACTCATGTGTTTACAACTACCAAAGAAGCTACAATATGCCAGGCTTTGTGCTAAGCCCCTTACAAGGATTGCCTGTATTAATACTCTCAGCAAGTTTATGTGGCAAGTACTTTATTTTTCCCCATTTTACAGCTGAGAAAAGGAGGCAGTCATATTAAATAACTTGCTCCAGATCACACAGCTAACAAGCCATAGAATACAAACAAAACAGGGAATTACAACTATAACCCCAAGATTTTAGCTTGTTCACCATGGTAATAAGTGGATACTTTACTCATAAATAAATGTCTATTAGTTTAAGTAAAAATTCTAGAAAACATTACATGTATCATACAAAGTAAAAATATATTGCAGTGATGCATTTTAACTATGTAGTGATAAGGGTAAAATATTTTCTGCTTTGAATGAAACAGACACTTCTAGAATTGAAGGCATCATCATAAAGCCTTTGAGTATTACAGTTTCATAAACTAATATATATTATAATAGTGGATCAAAGAATTGTTAACAAAATAGATTATAGATAGGATGCATTTGAACACAAGTAATACAAAGCTGAATCTAACTGGTGTAAATAATAAGGACATTTATATTTAGATAACTACCTGGCAGTCCAGAAAAAATAGTACTTTTAGGAAAATACCATGCTCTGATTGGCATTAGCTAGTCTTTGAGGCATGGGGGAATGAAAGTCGTATGGAATTGGTCTAGAGATGAGAATTACTTTTTGTAATTCTCACGACTTAAGTCGTGGCAGCTTTAATAGAGACAGGTAGATATTTGAGCCCCATCATTTCTGTTAAGAAAGAGGGAGGTTGAATAGATGCTATCTTATGTCCATTACATGTGATTATGTCCATTACAAGTCAAAAAAGGTAACAGCCATGCATGGATATTTTAGAAGGCCTAGGTAAATTTTAATTTAACTCTTTCTTGAGCCATTTCTTGTTGATAGTTCAATTAATATGAAATAATATCATTTTAAAAGCATACTTTTACATTTAAATCTTTTAAATGTCAACTTCCCATAGCATGAGAGTTAAAATGTTGAGTTTCCTTTTCCATCCAGAATTGCTTTTTTATTTACTTGGTTCATGTGAAAACATTGTACAAATTATAAACTATAGTTATTAGATGGAAAGTACAAAAGTAGAAATTATGAATTTTTTCTTCAAAGTTATTTATCCTTGTCAAATTTTATTGAAAATTTAATAAAAATTAAGAATAGGGTAAAATAAAGCTACCTGAAAGACACACAGACAAAATACTATGAAAGTAAACCTTCAGATTTCCTAAAGCTGTACAGAGAATTTCTGATTCTGGTATAGGACAGATGAAATCAATTTAAATATGTTATATTTAACTCAATTTAGTTCTTTGTTTTTCTTGAAAAACTGTAAGAAAATATTGTCCATAAAAATTTCAAAAATTATTTCTGCAAATTTTGAAAAGCACATCGTAAGCAGCTAAATAAGCTAATTCTGTTTTGCTAAATTTGAGCAGATAGCTTAAACCTCTCAGTTCTTTTGGCCATCTAAAAATGGTAACCTTCCTAAGGTATGAGTGACCTAGCAGCAGAATGGTAAATAGGAGAGGTCTAAGGTGGGTCGTTGAGTACTTTAAGATTGTATGGGTCATCTAGGGTAAGGTCAGATTTAGACAACTGCCTTCTTTTTTAAATGAAGTACTGTGAATAAGTTTTTGTGAATATGGTTTTACAACCACTTTCATTTCTTTACATGTTATCTGTGGCTGCTTTTACCTTACAACAGTAGAGTTGTATAATAGCAAAAACATGACCAGCAAAGCCTAAAATAATTACTATCTGGCTCTTCACAGAAGGTCCCTGACCTACGGTGAGAAAATAACATGAGTTGCTATTAGGTTATACCACATGGTACTTGTCCATTTTCTTCCTCACCAATCAAGGTTCAAGTGGACTAATTATGTTTTTATTTCTAAGCCAGAAGCAGAAAATGCACTCTTCAAATATGACTTCTCCTTGGGGTTCTGGGAAATTATAAAGCTAACTCAGAAAGTAGAGCACAACCGTAAGGTAAGAAAATAAAGAAAAATTGTAAGATACATATAAGTGAAAAGATATCCCATGTTCACAGATTGGAACAATTAATATTGTTAAAATATCCATACTACCTAAAGCCATCAGCAGATTCAATGCAATGCCTATCAAAATTCCAATGGCATATTTCAGAGAAACCAAAAAGAACAAACAAACAAACAAACAAAAACCAAAAAACAAAATCCAAAATTTGTATGGAGCCACAAAAGACCCAGAATAGCAAAACAAATCTTGAGCAAAAAGAACAAAGCCAAAGACATCACACTACTTATTTTGAAAGTCTACAAAGCTATAGTAATCAAAACAGTATGATACAGACATAGAAACAGACACATAGACCAATAGAACACTGTAGAGAGCTCAGAAATAAATCCACACATTTACAGCTAATTGATTTTTGACAAAGATGCCAAGAACACAAAATGGAGAAAGGATAGTCTCTTTAATAAATGGTACTGGGGAAAATGGAATATTCACTTTAGAGGAAAGATATTAGACCCTCATCTTTCACCATATAAAAAAAATATACTAAAAGTGGATTAAAGACCTGAAACATGAAAGTATTAGGAGAGAAAAAGTAGTAAAAAAAGGTCTGTGACATTGATCTGAGCAATGATTTTTTAAAATATAACCCCAGAAGCACAGGCAACAAAAGCAAAAAAACAAATAAATAGGATTATATCAAACTAAAAATTTTCTGCCCAGCAAAACAGATAATAACAGAATGAAGAGAAAACCTGCAGAATAAGAAAAAAAATATTTTTGAAGCACATATCTGGTAAGAGTTTAATATTAAGAATATACCAGGAACTCTTACAATTTAACAGCAAAGAAACAACCTGAATTTAAAGATGGGTAAAGGACCTGAACAGACATTTTTCAGAAGAAAGTATACAAATAACCAACAGGTATATGTAAAAATACTCAACATCACTTATCATCAGAGAAATGCAAATTAAAACCATAATAATGTAACACCGTATACCTGTTAGAATGCTTACTATAAAAAAGATAAAAGATGAGAAGTGTTGACTAGGATGTGGAGAAAGGAAATGGATGAATGCAATACTGTTGATGGAAATGTGAATTGGTACAATCATTATTGAAAACAATAAGGAGGTTCCTTGAAACCTTAAAAATAGAACTACCTTATGATCCAGGAATCCCACCTCTAAGAATATATCCAAAGAATATGAAATCAGTGTGTTGAGGAGATATCTGAACTTCCATGTTGATTGTAGCATTATGCACAATGGCTGAAATACAGAATCTCTCTCTATATGTATGTATATACATATATACACATATATGTGTATATATACACACTTATATATGTGTATATATTTACACACACATATATGTATATATACACACATGTATATATACACCTATATATGTATACACACATATGTGTATACATATATGACTCCCTCTATATATATTATATATAGATTATATATGTAACATATATACATTATATATATGTATAATATATGTTACATATATAATATCCATATATATGCTATATATAATATATATGTACATACATGCACATATATTTAATGTACATATATAATATATAATTATTATATATATTTTATATTATATATATTATATGAGCCTTCCCACTCTGACTTGGCAATTATATATATATATAAAACTATATCTAAAACTATATATTCATATATATATATAATTGTCAAGTCAGAGTGAGGATTGTGTAATATATAAAATATAAAAATAATATTTATCTTTATTAAATAATAACTTTTACTGCCCTTCTATTATTTAGTCTTTTTATTGCTTTCAATGTTCTCATATCAGCTGATGGCACGGTTTTATGCCACTTTTTTTAATTGTACTTTAGGTTCTGGGGTATATGTGCATATCATGCAGGATTATTGCATAGGTACACACATGGCAATGTGGTTTGCTGTCTCCATCCCCCCGTCACCTACATCTCACATTTCTCCCCATGTTATCCCTCTATGACCTCCCCAGCCCCCACTGTCCCTCCCTTAGACCCCGCAACAGACCCCGGTGTGTGATGCTCCCCTCTCTGTGTCCATGGGTTCTCATTGTTCAACACCTGCCTATGACTGACACCATGTGGTGTTTGATTTTATGTTTTTGTGTCAGTTTGCTGAGAATGATGGTTTCCAGATTTATCCATGTCCCTATGAAATACACAAACTCATCAATTTTTATGGCTGCCTAGTATTCCATGGTATATATGTGCCACATTTTCTTTGTCCAGTCTATTGCTGATAAACATTTGGGTTTGTTCCAGGTCTTTGCTATTGTAAACAGTGCCACAATGAACATAAGTGTACATGTGTCTTTATAATAGAATGATTTATAATCCTTTGGATATATACCCAGTAATGGGATTGCTGGGTCAAATGGAATTTCTATCTCTAGGTCTTTGAGGAAGTGCCACACTCTTTTTCACAATGTTTGAACAAGTTTACACTCCCACCAACAGTGTAAAGTGTTCCTATTTCTCCACATCCTTCCCAGCATCTCCAGATTTTTTAATGATCGCCATTCTAACTGGTGTGAGGTGGTATCTCAATGTGGTTTTGATTTGCATTTCTCTAATAATCAGTGATGATGAGCATTTTTTCATGTTTGTTGGCCTCATATACGTCTTCTTTGAAAAGTGTCTCTTCATATTCTCCTCCCACTTTTGGATGGGTTTGTTTGTTTTTCTTATAAATCTGCTTTGGTTCTTTGTAGATTCTGGATATTAGCCCTTTGTCAGATGGGTAGATTGCAAAAATTTTTTCCCATTCTATTGGTTGCCAGTTCACTCTAATGATTGTTTCTTTTGCTGTACAGAAGCTCTGGAGTTTAATTAGGTCCCATTTGTCTATTTTGGCTTTTGTTGCCAATGCTTTTGGTGTTTTAGTCATGAAGTCCTTACCTATGCCTATGTTCTGAATGGTTTTGCCTAGGTTTTCCTCTAGTGTTTTTATGGTGTTAGGTATTATGTTTAAGTCTTTAATCGATCTAGAGTTAGTTTTAGTGTAATGTGTCTGGAAGGGGTCTAGTTTCTCCTTTCTGCATGCTGCTATCCAGTTATCCCAACACCATTTATTAAACAGGAAATCCTTTCCCTATTGCTTGTTGTTGTGAGGTTTGTCAAAGATCAGATGGTTGCAGATGTGTGGCATTGCCTCTGAGGCCTCTGTTCCATTGGTCTATATCTCTATTTTGGTACCAGTACCATTCTGTTTTGATTACTGTAGCCTTGTAGTATAGTTTGAAATCAGCTAGCCAGAGGCCTCCAGCTTTATCCTTTTTGCTTAGGATTGTCTTGGCTATGTGGGCTCTCTTTTGGTTCCATATGAAGTTTGAAGTGTTTTTTTTTTCCAGTTCTGTGAAGAAGGTCATTGGTAGCTTGATGGGAATAACACTGAATCTGTAAATTACTTTGGACAGTATGGCCATTTTCACAGCATTGATTCTTCCTAACCATGAGCGTGGAATGTTTCTCCTTTTGTTTGTGTCCTCTCTTATTTCCTTGAGCAGGGGTTTGTAGTTCTCCTTGAAGAGGTTTTTACATCCTTTTTTAGTTGGTTCCTAGGTATTTTATTCTCTTTGTAGCAATTGTGAATGGGAGTTCGCTCATGATTTGGCTCTCTGTTAGTCTGTTATTGGTGTATAGAAATGCTTGTGATTTCTGCACATTGATTTTGTATCCAAAGACTTTGCTGAATGTGCTTGTCAGTTTAAGGAGATTTTGTGCTGAGATGATAGGGTCTTCTAAATATAAAAACATGTCATCTGCAAATAGAGACAATTTGACTTCCTCCTTTCCTAATTGAATACCTTTTATTTATTTACATATTTTTTCTTGCCTAATTGCTCTGACTAGAACTTCTAATACTATATTGAATACGAGTGGTGACAGAGGGCATCCTTGTCTAGTGCCAGATTTCAAAGGGAATGTTTCCAGTTTTTGCCCGTTCAGTATGATATTGGCTGTAGGTTTGTCATAAATAGCTTTTATTATTTTGAGATATGTTCTTTAATATCTAGTTTATTGAGAGTTTTTAGCATAAAGTGCTGATGAATTTTGTCGAAGGCCTTCTCTGCATCTATGGAGATAATCATGTGGCTTTTGCCTTTGGTTCTGTTTATGCGGTGGATTACATTTATAGACTTGCTTATGTTAAACCAGCCTTGCATCCCTGGAATGAAGCCTACTTGGTCATAATAAATAAGCTTTTTGACGTGCTGTTGCAATCGGTTTGCCAGTTTTTTATCGAAGATTTTTGCATCTACGTTCATCATGGGTATTAGCCTGAAGTTTGTTGTTGTTGTTGTTGAGTTTCTGCACTGTTTTGGTATGAGGATGATGTTGGTTTCATAAAATGATTTTGGAAGGATTCCATCTTTTTGGATTGTTTGGAATAGTTTCAGAAGAAATGGTAACAGCCCCTCTTTGTATATCTGGTAGAATTCAACTGTAAACCCATCTGGACCTGGACTTTTTTTGTCTGGTAGGCTATTAATTGCTGCCTCAACTTTAGCCCTTGTTATTTGTCTGTTCAAGGTTTCAACTTCTTCCTGGTTTAGGCTTGGGAAGATGCAAGTGTCCAGGAGTTTGTCCATTTCTTTTAGGATTACTGTAGGATTCTTTTAGGACTACTGACTGTAGTTTGTATTTCTGTGCAATCAGTGGTGATATCCCCTTTATCTTTTTTATTGCATCTATTTGATTCTTCTCCCTTTTCTTTTTTATTAATCTGGCTAGCAGTCTGTCTATTTTGTTGATCTTTTCAAAAAACCAGCTCCTGTATTTACTGATTTTTTTAAACATTTTTTTTTGCGTGTCTCTATCTCCTTCAGTTCTGCTCTGATCTTAGTTATTTCTTCTCTTTTGCTAGCTTTTGTGTTTTTTGAGCTTGCTCCTTTAGCTCTTTCAATTTTGATGATAGGTGTTGATTTTAGATCTTTCCTCACTTCTCTGGTAGGCATTTATTGCTATAAATTTCCCTCTAGACACTGCTTTAAATGTGTCCCAGAGATTCTGGTATGTTTTGTCTTTGTTCTCGTCGGTTTCAAAGAACATCTTTATTTCTACCTTTATTTCATTGTTTATCCATTCTACATTCAGGAGCCAGTTGTTCAGTTTCCAAGTGGTTGTGTGGGTTTGAGTGTATTTCTGAATTCTGAGTTCTAATTTGATTGCACTGTGCTCTGAGAGACTGTTTGTTATGATTTCCACTCTTTTGCATTTGCTGAGGAGTGATTTGCTTCCAATTATGTGGTAAATTTTAGAGTAGGTGCCATGTGGTACTGAGAAGAATATATATTCTGTGGATTTGGGGTGGAGATTTCTGTAGATAGCTATTAGGTCCACTTGGTCTAGATCTGAGTTTGATTCCTTGATATCCTTATTAATTTTCTGTCTTGTTGATCTGTCTAATATTGACAGTGGAGTGTTAACCTCTTCCACTGTTATTGTGTGGGAGTCTAAGTCTCTTTGTAGGTCGTTAAGAATTTGCTTTAAATACCTGGGTGCTCCTCTTTTGGTGCATATATATTTAGGATCGTTAGTTCTTCTTGACGCATTGATCCTTTTACCATTATGTAATGCCCTTCTTTGTCTCTTTTGATCTTTGCTGGTTTAAAGTCCATTTTATCAGAGACTAGGATTGCAACTCCTGCTTTTTTTGTTTTTTCCTTTCCATTTGCTTGATAAATCTGCCTCCATTCCTTTATTTTCAGCCTATATGTGTCGTTGCACCTGAGGTGGGTTTCCTGAATACAGCACATCAGTGAGGTTTGACTTTTTATCTAATTTGCCAATCTGTGTCTTTTGATTGGGGCATTTAGTCCATTTACATTTAAGGTTAATATTGTTATGGGTGAATTTGGTCCTGCCATTTTGATGCTAGCTGGATGTTTTGCCCATTAGTTGACATATTTTCTTCATTGTGTCAATGGTCTTTACCATTTGGTACGTTTTTGATGTGGCTGGTACTTGTTGTTCCTTTCCTTGTTCAGTGTTTCTTTCAGGAGCTCTTGTAAGGCAGGCCTGGTGGTGATGAAATCTCTCAGCAATTGCTTGTCCATAAAGGATTTTCTTTCTCCTCCACTTAGAAAGATTAGTTTGGCTGGATATGAAATTCTAGGTTGAAAGTTCTTTTCTTTAAGGATGTTGAATATTGGCCCCCACTCTCTTCTGACTTGTAGGGTTTCTGCTGAGAGATCTGCTGTGAGTCTGATGGGCTTCCCTTTGTGGATAATCTCACCTTCTCTCTGGCTGGCTGCCCTTAGCATTTTTTTCTTCATTTCAACCCTGGTGATTCTGATGATTATATACCTTGGGGTTGCTCTTCTTGAGAAATATATTTGTGGTGTTCTCTGGACTTGAATGTTGGCCTGCCTTATTAAGTTGGGGAAGTTCTGGATAATATCCTGAAGAGTGTTTTCCAGCTTGGATTCATTCTCTCTGTCATATTTAGGTACACCTATCAAACGTAGATTAGGTCTTTGCACATAATCCCGTATTTCTTGAAGGCTTTGTTCAATTTTTTCACTCTTTTTTCTCTGTTCTTGCCTTCTCATTTTATTTCATTGAGTTCATCTTCAATCTCTGATATCCTTTCTTCTGCTTGGTCAATTCAGCTATTGAAACTTGTGTATGCTTTGCAAAGTTCTTGTGCTGTGTTTTTCAGCTCCATCAAGCCATTTATATTTTTCTCTAAGCTATTTATTCTAGTTAGCATCTCAGCTAACCTTTTTTCTAGGTTCTTAGTTTTTTTGCATTGGGTTAGCACATGTTCTTTTAGCTCTTAGAAGTTTGTTATTACCCACCTTCTGAAGCCAGTTTCTGTCAATTCATCTGATTCATTTTCCATCTGTATTTGATTCCTAGTTGGTGAGGAGTTGTGATCCCTTGGAGGAGGAGATGCATTCTGGTTTTTGGTGTTTTCATCGTTTTTGTGCTGGTTTCTTCTCATCTTAGTTGTTTTATCTACCTGTTGTCTTTGTAGTTGGTGACTTTCGGATTGGGGGTCTAAGTGGATGTTCTTTTTTGTTGATGTTGAATCTATTTCTTTCTGTTTCTTAGTTTTCCTTCTAACAGTGAGGCCCCTCTGCTGCAGGACTGCTGGAGGTCCACTCCAGACCCTGCTTGCCTGGGGGGGCTGCAGAAGAGCAAGAGTTGCTGCCAGTTTCTTCCTCTGCTATCCTTCTCCCAGAAAGGTACCCACCAGATGTTGGCCTGAGCTCCCCTTTATGAGGTGTCTCTTTGGGTATATGGGGGTCAGGGTGTTGCTTGAGGAGACAGTCTGTCCCTTATAGGAGCTCAAGTGCTGTGCTGGGAGCTCTGTTTTTACCTGCAGAGCTGCTGGGCAGGTACATTTAAGTCTGCTGCAGCTGAACTCATAACTGCCTCTTTTCCCAAGTGCTCTGGTCTAGGAAGGTTGGCTTTATTTATAACTTCCTGTCATGCTGCTGCCTTTTTTCATCGATGTCCTACCCCACACAGAGTATTCTAGTCACAGTCTGCCAGTAGAGGCATTTCTGTGCTGCCTCAGACTCTGCTGAGCTACTGTGTGAACTGCCTCGGTAGTGGCAGCTGCCTCAGTAGTGGGGGACACCCTTTCCCTCATTGAGCTGGACTGTCCTGGGTCCAGCTGCACTTGCTGCCAAACTCTCAATCCAGAATGTTTCAGATTGCTTGTTTCGTGAGGGTAGTACCCACCGAGCCAGATCGCCTAGCTTCCTGTCTCAGCCCCCTCCCTTTCTGTTGAATGGGTGGCTCTGTCCCCTAGGCATTCCAGGTGCCAGTTGAAATGGCCACCCAGACTTGTGTGAGTTTCTATGCACTGACCTGGCACCAGCTGAATCTGCCACACTGAAAACTCGTGGTGCTTTTTGGCCTGGGAATCTCCTGGTCTGTGTGCAGTGAAAACTTATTTGGAAATGTGGTGAGCACTCACCCTCTGTGCTGTTCTCACTGGGAACTGCACTCTGGAGCTGTTCCTATTTGGCCATCTTGGATCCTCGCCACTTATTTTTTCAATGAAATGATGACTCTTCTGTTTCTATGCTTCTTCTGACTTTGTTGTTGAGAAACCCTGCCAGTGTACAGTGAACTCCCAACTCCAGTTGCTTTCTTAAATGGCAGCAGAATGAAAAGATCAGATTAAGTTAAAAGAGATTTGGATTCAAATTTTGGCTCTGTTGATTACCAGCTTTATGTCCCTGAATGAATTCATTATCTTCTTAAGTGTCTCAGTTTCCTCATATATAAAATAGGGCTAGTAAAGCCTACTTTGAGGATTGCTGGAGTCATTGCATGTAGCAGGTATTCAATCCATGAGAGTTAGAATGGTCTATTTTTGCCGAAAGCTTTTGATGTTATGTTTATCCTCTAAATATGCTCCCTTTCCCAGGTCCCCAGCTGGGCTCATCCCATCTGGGATTCACATATTTACCTTCCCTAAAATGTCTCTTAAATTCAAAAGTAAAGGATTGTTCTAAACTCCCTTATTTCTATCCATTCAAGATCCACATGATCTTGCATCCAGGAAAGTCTTGTGAATTGGGGAGGGATAACATGGGGAGAAATGTCAGATACAGGGAGGAAGGCAGCAAACCACATTGCCATGTATGTACCTATGCAACAATCTTGTATGTTCTTCACATGTACCCCAAAACCTAAAAGACAATAAAATATACATTTAAAAAAGAAGAAATTTAATCAAATAAAAAAGAAAGCCTTGTAAAACATCCTTTCATCTTATCAGTACACTGTTCATTAACAGAACAACTCTGTTGCCTAGTTATGGAAATAAGGATTTTTGAACTGTCTACTACTACCGTATTTCACAAAAATGATTAGACAGATTTAAAAAAATTTTGGAAGGTATATTGGGAATGATCTGATTTAAAATTTGTACATGTGGCTACACCCAAAATTCAATCAGGACACTTTAATTCAGCCAATTTTAGGGCATCTGTCACTGAGGACAGAGTATCCTAAAAATAGAAAGATATACTTGGTGTGATATGTCTGAACTACTGAAATTGAGGAACAGTTAAATCTCATTCAGAAATTATATCCTGTTGGGTGAAACCCAACCCAACCCAAACAAATAACAGTTTTTTAAAAAATGACACATAATCAAAAGTCACAAGGACAGGCCTGTGGATTGCTGGTGCTGATTCCTTATTAAACAGCTCCATGTGGTACACTCCCAAATGAAGAAAAGCAGGAGTGACTTATAATGTAAGGATCGTTAATGACTTTTCCAAGTGTTGCTAGGTAAGGCAGTTGGTTGGATTATAGAACAATGATCTCCCTGAAAGAATGCTAATACCAGAATTTAAGTTCCTAAAGTAGTTCTTAACCAGGAATGCCCAGCAAAATCACATGTGGGTGTTTCAAAATAAAGACCCCCCAACATAAAAAAAAATATTGATTTGACAAGTCAGGGATGATGCCCCGAACAGAGCTTTTCAAGAAACAAAGAAACTAAGACATTTAGAAAAGATCTAGTTACCAAGCTCCTTAAAATAATCAAGGCTGCCACTACGTTTGAACTCTTTCTTGGCTGAGGCAGTATTTAAGGGAATTCATTCCTTTGCCTAAGAGAAAGTTTGAACATGCAACACTAAAATAATTCTGGCATTTATTCCTCTTAAATACAAGAACATCTTTTAAAAATACATAATTCACACTAGAATTTATAAAAATAAAATGTGTTAAGATATATTTTTAAAAAGAAAAATATCAAGAGAGTAAAAGAACCTATAATGACATACAAAGTTGAGCAGAAACTCTAAGACTGAGAAAAAAAGGTTAGTTTTACTTTAAATTGGGTTGACTGGCTACATTCCCTAAGTTTAAACAAAGTCTCAACTACTGGATAGGTAAAATTCTAAGGAAAATAACTTTATGGACTATGGAAAGAAGAGCCAGGCTCAGCTCCTAGGTAGATGTCAGCAGAAGCCAACAGTTTTCAGAAAAATTCCTTTTTTAAAAAAATTATACTTTAAGTTCTGGGGTACGTGTGCAGAATGTGCAGGTTTGTTACATAGGTATACATGTGCCATGGTGGTTTGCTGCATCTATCAACCCATCATGTACATTAGGTATTTCTCTAATGCTATCCCTCTCCTAGCCTCCTACCCCCTGAGAGGCCCTGGTGTGTGATGTTCTTCTCCCTGTGTCCATGTGTTATTGTTCAACACACACTTATGAGTGAGAACATGTGGTGTTTGGTTTTCCATTCTTGTATCAGTTTTCCGAGAATGATGGTTTCCAGCTTTATACATGTCCCTGTAAATGACATGAACTCATTCTTTTTATTAATAGTTTAGCCAGAAGTTTGTTTCATTTGTTTGTGTATTTTTTTTCTTCTAGATATAGCTTTCCGTTTTAGAGAAAAACACGTAAGTTTAAGGACAGATTTTTTTTTTCCTAAAAATTCAGATCCAGCAAATAAGTCTTAAGAAATAAAAATGACAAGGCCACAGGATGTACCTGTTGTTTGAGCTGAGACTTGAGATTTCTCAAGTTGAAAAGCTGTCAACCTGCATTTCTGTGAGCCAGTTCAGAGAAACACATACACCTGTCAACATCCAAATGCTGAAGGGGTTTTCTATTATACAACCTTTGATTCCTAATATGTTTTCACAGATCATCTAAAGATCTACAAAGGGATAATTGTCTTTTAATCCAACTAGCAAATTGGTTAGCTCTTTGAAGGAGTATTTCAATATGAATTAGCAAGTCATACTTTTTGGTATAAATCAAATATAATTTCAAGCCATTTTCATCTTTATTAAACCTATTCAGATATCTCACTAGATATTTTTGTTTGGCATTAGCCATCAATGGAAACAAAATATTCCAGCAAATATTTGTTCTCTATCCCCAGTGGAATAAAGAACCAGTCTAAGTATATTTGACTTTGGTATCTGGCTTGTATTCATATAAGGCCATTTGCTGCTTTTGTGGCCTCTGCTGATCTATCTGCAACAAACAGAAATTGACCCAATTATTCCAGACATGTCTTCACATGTAGAATGCTATTTTCAAAACATTTTCATCAAAGTTTAGCATCAAAAGGTTAATTCAGGAAACATTCTTACTTAACTCATGTTAAAAAAAAAATCAGAAGACAGCAAGATTTAAAAAAGGGAGAAAAGAGGAAATACACTTGAAAATGTGAAACATTAGTCCATCACTTTAGCTACCAAAGTTTTTTCCCCTCTCTGTCTTCCTAGAGGTTCAATCAGTTTTTATTATTGCAAAGTCTCTTGGCATAAAATGACCATATTTGCTGTTCAGAAACCTCCTTAAAAATACAATGATAGGAAAACATTCACCAAACATTCATTTTTTTTCTTATTAATCCCTTCTCACCTCATCACTGATGGGTGAGGAAGAAGGTGAGTAAAGGTCATGGCAGTATCCATTGCTGGAGCATTGATGCCTGATTCGTGGGAGTAGAGTTCATCTGAGGTTATCTGAGGCCCACATATTCTTCTCAAATATCAGCGTGATTATGAAACCCCAGTCTTGTTACTAGCCTAAAAGAAACTTTAACACCCTGAGTAGATATTATGAGTTTTTGAAAATTCATGGATTGCCTGAAAAGAAATATTTTATTGATTCTACTTTGCTCTTAAATAAAGTATAACAGGCACAAAATAAAGTGATGGAGAGAGAAGAGCATTGACCACTGTTTATTTCCAGCTCTGTTCCATGAACTGTGATTTCAAAAGCTCTGACCTGGAAATAATGTTGTCTCAAGGCCTTTTTTTCAGCTTTCTCTCCATCCTGCCCTCTCTCTAACACGCTAACCTCACAGGTCGATAATGGCTGCCTTATTGTTCCGTGATTTCCTGGAATTGGGTTCTTTTTTTTTTTTTTTTTCAGCCTTTTAGTTATTCTCTGCTGGTCAGTCACATATTTAAGAGATCATTTCATTTCTGTTTTCACAATTATGACATCTGCCTTCCTGATCAGTGGAAAAAGAAGTCTTGTTGGCAAAAAAAAAAAAAAAAAAAGGTTGATACAGTAAATGTTTTAAAACATGTTTTGCTTATTTCAAGAATATATGAATCTATAATACTAAGGCCCCATGGGTCTATAATGTTTAGCTCTCCAAGGTAACTTACATTCTTAATTCTCATCAACATAGGCTATGATTTGACTATGAAAATATCAACATAAGTATTTTCTGAAGTTAGTAATCTGTATTCTAGATCCTTTGCCCATCTTGAAATAAACATGCTGTCAGCTTCTTTTAAAGTAATAAAAATCATATCAAATTTCTAAAAAAAAGTGAAACCAAACCCAACCCAAATACATGTAACAGTTATACAGCTATTTCTTTTATTTATATATTTGATAAGCCATTTTAAAAATGTGTCTAAAGTTCTGAATAATACTGCTTTAAGCTCATGAAGAGCTATGTATTAAAGATTGCTGCTTTTTCTACTTGAAGATAGGAACAAAGGTCCACTATTGAATTAAGATGTCATTGCCTAAGTTATGGTATCACAGAGTAAGGTCATTTTTCAGCATGAAAGGCAGTTCTAAAAAATTACTTAGTGTATCCCTTGACTCTTAATTTTAGAGAGCCAAGTAGTTCTCTATTTATTTCATAGAAAAAAAATGGTTATAAATTCCCTTAAGGAAAACACATGGTTTTGTTTATTAAAATTATAGTACTTGAAAACCAGAAGTATTGGGTGGCTACTCACAGCCAAGCTCACACTCCCTTTGTTCATCACCTTTATTTCTTCCCATACATATTTTCCCTGAAATACAAAAAGAGTGACCACAATTTTTTCAAGTCAGCTGGATCTGAGCAACTGAAACAAACGGGTCAATGGACAACAGCAGACACAACCGCAGCAGCTCCTGCTGCAAGGCTGCTGTTATACATAGTATTGCCTGGGCAGCTGTAGCGGACTACTAACAGTTCTCTGTCATCTTCTCTTGACAACCCCATGGCTATTCCCAGCACAGCAACTTACAGGAGCTAATCAAAATGTAAAGCTGTTCACAGCAATGCCTGACATAAAACTCTCCAATAGCATCCCATTGCCTAAAGGATGAAAGCCAAGTTCTTTTACGGAACCACGAGGTCTCTTGAGAGTAAGCCTTCTCCCATTTCTACCTTTGCAGCCCTTCTCAACCCTTTCATTTCTGGGTTCCAGTCACAGACCTGTTTTTTAATTTTTTTAATATATATTTTATTGCATTTTAGGTTTGGGGCTACATGTGAAGAACATACAAGATTGTTGCATAGGTACATACATGACAATGTGGTTTGCTGCCTTCCTCCCCATCACCTATATCTAACATTTCCCCCTATGTTATCCCTCCCCAACTCCCCACCCACTGCTGTTCCTTCCCTAGTTCCCCCCACAGACCCCAGTGTGTGATGCTCCCTTCCCTGTGTCCATGTGTTCTCATTGTTCAACACCCACCTATGAGTGAGAACATGCAGTGTTTGATTTTCTGTTCTTATGTCAGTTTGCTGAGAATGATAGTTTCCATGTTCATCCATGTCCCTACAAAGGACACGAACTCATCATTTTTTATGGCTGCATAGTATTCCATGGTGTATATGTGCCACATTTTCCCTGTCCAGTCTATCATCAATGAGCATTTGGGTTGGCTCCAAGTCTTTGCTATTGTAAACAATGCAGCAATGAACATTCATGTGCATGTGTCCTTATAATAGAATGATTTATAATCCTTTGGATATATACCCAGTAATGGGATTGCTGAGTCAAATGGAATTCCTATTTCTAGGTCCTTGAGGAATCACCACACTGTCTTCCACAATGGTTGAACTAATTTACACTCCCACCAACAGTGTAAAAGTGTTCCTATTTCTCCACAACCTCTCCAGCATCTGTTGTCTCCAGACTTTTAATGACCGCCATTCTAACTGGCGTGAAATGGTATCTCAATGTAGTTTTGATTTGCATTTCTCCAATGACCAGTGATGATGAGCATTTTTTCATGTTTGTTGTCCTCATATATATCTTCTTTTGTAAAATGTCTGTTCATATCCTTTGCCCATTTCAAATGGGCTTGTTTTTTTCTTGTAAATCTGTTTTAGTATTTTGTAGACTCTGGATATTAGCCCTTTGTCAGATGGGTAGATTGCAAAAATTTTTCCCATTCTGTTGGTTGCAGAGTCACTCTAATGATTGTTTCTTTTGTTGTGCAGAAGCTCTGGAGTTTAATTAGGTCCCATTTGTCTATTATGGCTTTTGTTGCCAATGCTTTCGGTGTTTTAGTTATGAAGTCTTTACCTCTGCCTATGTCCTGAATGGTTTTGCCTAGGTTTTCTTCTATGGTTTTTATGCTGTTAAGTCTTATGTTTAAGACAGACCCAGTTTTAACAGGTAGATATCACAGCCCTTTGGCCAGAGGACTATTTTATATGCATCTGTACAGCCCTTTGATATCCTTTGTCTAGAATATTCCCCAATAAACTGTGTTTTTCATTCTTTGTTTGTTCATCTTCCTGATCTGTACCTGGACACTTTCAGGAAAGTCCTCTGTGACATGCCAGTCTAGGTCAGAGTCTTTTGCAATATGCTATCAGAGACTGACAGTTCTCTCTTTTATAGCACTAACTTCAGGTTTTATAAACCTATTCTTGGCATTGTTTGATAAATTCTCTCTCCCTCATGAGAGGTATGAGTTCCATGAATTCTCATTATATAAGAGAGTGACTGACATATAAGTGGTACTAAATAAATATTTGCTAAAAGAAGACAGAAATTAATAATTGTCAAATATCATAGCAAGAGAGAATTTTCTACATTTATTCTGAATTAACCAGTACTGGTATTTACTCCTGGTATAAAAGGCCTCTTGTTGGGGGGAAGGCTTTCCTCAGGAAGTTTTCAGCAAAATCTCAGTTAGAAGAATAATGGAATTAACAGTTTAATGCCATACAGTCATTAAATTATTAGCCCAGGTTTTATCTTTCTAAAAAGTGATAAAACCTCGGGTAACAATTTAATAATTTATCTTTCTAAAAAAAGATAAAAACCTCATATACTTTGTTCATATTCATTATATGGATAATATAAGTTCAAAAATTTTGCACTTTCTCTACCCACAGAATTTAACATTGCTTTTTAGATTATCTAGTTTAGTGTTAATCTAAGCCAGATTTAGAAAGGTCTTAGTATGTTTGGGCTGCCGATAAATCTCTTTCTGAGTTATTCCGAGTTTTCCGGGAAATTGTGTAAGTAGATTTCAATCTCAACTATAGAATATAAAATGTCCTACAGGTATTAACTGACACAGTATAGTTAAATTTAGAAGTCTTGTTTGTTCCCATGAATTGATGGCAGAAGATGTACACAAAATGGACAGGATTCATGCAACATTCAGTATAGCGTTTACAAAGGCTGACATTTTACCTTAGATAAGAGAGAAATGTAAGACAATCATCTTTTCTGCATGCATGCAAAACTTTTATACTGAATGAATCTTTGAACTTCCATTTCAGTGGTGGCTACGATACTGCTCAAGACTGTTGCCTCTATAAATAAATACTGATGTTTACCTCAATACTTTCTATTGCGTTGAAACATAACATCACTTGGAATTAGAATGGATGCAAATTGAAATGTTTACTGTTGTGCTCAAGGGTACAAAGACTACCAATCTGTTAAAAATAAAATCATTTTCAGTATTTTTGATCCAACTTTTTGAATTGAGTTTCATTTAGAGGACACATTTTTAATATTAATATTGCACTCAGTGGGGTTTGCATGCTGATGCTGAATCACCATGTGAATCTTTGATTAATGACTCGTTTTAAGTCTTGAAGGAAAAATAAAGCAGATATCTGAGCCTTTTGTCTCATGTTGGAAGGGCATTCTCTTACTTCCCATCCACAAGTCATCTGGTTTGGCTGCCCTGGACTAAAAGTAAGTACATGGATTTGACATCCTTTTAGCTTCTCTTTGAGAATCCAAAAAGTAAAAAGAGCACAAAATTTGCACCCAACTGACTGGAGTCAAACTTTAGTGCCCGTTGCCTGCCTTTTAGATGTAGAGGAATGAAAGTAATAGTTTTTTTTTTTTTTTTCCCCTATGACTAAATGAGGATATAGTACTTGTAGAACTCTAACAGAAAGAAGCTAAAGCAGCTGGCCTATTAAAGCATTCATTCTCTGCAAGGGGGCAAATCCCCAGGAAAAAGAAAATAGGCAGATAATCTCATCTAATATCCTTGTTAGTTAGACCTATGTGTAAACAAAATAAAGTTATTCGGTGGGAGGAAGGTGTATAGCAGAATGCCCTGTTAAAATGATAACTTAGGTAATAGTCTCAGAATCTGTGAAGCATGGCTCCCTAGAGTATGTGGTAGAAAATGGAAATGTTTCAGGACTTAAATATTTCTTCTTGCCATGTAGGATAATCCCACAGACCTCATTTAGTGGCTTTATCTTTTATTTTGGGCGAAGGTGTGATTTTGATGGAGAAGAAAGGGAAGGGCCCAGCAAACTCTCCAGTGTCCCAGACTTCTCTCTGTTCCATCTGAGCTTCTTTATTGCCTGACAGTGCTCAAGAGGAAAGTTATAAAGCAAATACGTAGACACACACACACACACACACACACACACACATACACACACATATTTAATACAGCAATAATACAAACAATAATACATCATGATCTGGTGATGGCAATTGGAATATAGTTCAAAATTTTAAGATTTTCTTCTTTTGACATTTCAGAAATGGTGAACTATCTTGTTTAAGATCAACTTTCCTATTAAGAACAATTTAAAAATTTAAGGAAAAAAATGTAAAAAAAATTGAAGTCAAAACAGGACTTGGAGGGCAAAGATCCTGGAACACAAAGAAGCCCAGATTGGTGAGAACACAGTTCACCAAACTGATGCAGATCTTTTTAAAAATTTTCATGTCTTTTTAAATTTTTAAAAATTTTTGTTGGTACATGTAAATGTATATATTTATGGGGTATATGAGATATTTTGATACAGGCATGCAATGCATAACAATCACATCATGGAGAATGGGGTATTCATCCCCTAAGCATTTATCCTGTGTATTACAAATAATCCAATTATACTTCTTTAGTTATTTTTAAATCTACAATCATGACTATAGTTGCCCTGTTGTGCTATTAAATAGTAGCTCTTACTCATTCTTTCTATTTTTTGTACCCATTAACCATCCCCACCTCCCCACCACTGTCCTTCCTAGCCTCTGGCAATTATCCTTCTACTCGCTATTTGACACAAGTCTTGGACCTAAAAAGAAATTGAATTGGTACTTAAAATCTTCCTGCAAAGAAATGTTAACACGAAGATTTTTTTTTTTTTTTGGTGAATTCTCCAACATTTTTGAAGTATAAACATACTCAACTTACAACTCCTTCAGTATACAGAAAAGGAAAGACATTCTCTGTTCATTGTTTTCTTTTTTTATTCTTTTTTCTTCAAGTTTTATGGACACATAATAGTTGTGCATATTTCTGGGTACATATGATACTTTGATTCAAGCATACAATGTGTACTGATCAAATCTGAGTAATTGGCATAATCACCTCATTGATCATTGTTTGTGTTGGGAACATCCTAAATCTTTTCTGCTAGCTATTTTGAAATATACACCAAGTGATTGTTAACCATAGTCATCATGTTGTGTTATCAAAAACTAAATCACAATCCTTCTAACTGTATTTTCTTTTAATTTTTAATTTTTGTAGCTACATAGTAGGTATGTACATTAATGGAATATATGGGATATATTGATACAGGCATACGGTGTGCAATAATTACATCAGGATAAATGAGGTATCCATCACCTCAAGTATTTATCCTTTGTGTTACAAACAACTCAATTATTTAGTTATTTAAAAATGTATGATTAAATTTATTATTGACAAGAGTCATTCTGTTGTGCTATCAAAAACTAGATTTTGTTTATTTTTTCTTTTCTTCTTTTTTTTTTTTTAAGATGGAGTCTCACTCTGTCACCTGGGCTGTAGTACAGCGATGAGATCTTGGCTCATTGCAACCCCCGGCTTCTGAGTTCAAGCAATTCTCCTGCCTCAGCCTCCTGAGTAGCTGGGACTACAGGCACCTGTCACCATGCCAAGCTAATTTTTGTATTTTTAGTAGAGACAGAGTTTCACCATATTGGCCAGGCTGTTCTTGAACTGCTGACCTTGTGATCTGTCCGCCTCGGTCTCTCAAAGTGCTGGGATTACAAGCATGAGCCACCGCACCTGGCCACATTCTTTCTATTTTTCATACTTATTAACATTCTCCCTTCCCCTTTCACCCCAGCACCATCCTTCTTATCTTCTGGTAGCCATTATTCTATTCTCTATCTCCATGAGTTCAGTTGTTTTAATTTTTAGCTCCCACAAATAAGTGAGAGCATTCAAAGTTTGTCTTATGTTCCTGGATTATTTCACTTAACCTATTGACCTCCAGTTTCATCCATGTTATTGCAAACAACAGGATCTCACTCTTTTTAGTGGTTGAATTGTACTTCATTATGTATTTGTACCACACTTTTCTTTATCCATTTTTCTGTTGATGGACATTTGGGTTAATTCCAAATCTGGGTTATTGTGATTAGTGCTGCAATAAACATGAAAGGGGAGATTTTTTTGATATACTGATTTCTTTTCTTTGGGGTATAAACCTAGCAGTGGAATTGCTGGATCATTTAGATCTATGTTTAGTTTTTTGGAGGAACCTTCAAGGTATTCTCCATAGTTGTACCAATTTGCCTTCCTACCAATAGTGTATGAGGGTCCCCTGGTCTCCACATTCTCACCAGCATTTGTTCCTGCCTATCTCTGCCTATCTTTTAAATATAAGCCATTTTAAATGGGGTGAGATTATATCTCATTATGGTTTTGATTTGCATTTCTCCAATGACCAATGATGTTGATCACCTCTTCATGTACCTGTTTGCCATTTGTATGTCTTCTTTTGATAAATGTCTCTTCAGTTTTTTTGTCCAGTTTTAAATTGGATTATTAGATTTTTTCTTATAGAATTGTTTGATTGCCTTATATATTCTGCTTATTAATCCTTGTCAAGTGAATAGTTTGCAAATATTTTCTCCTATTATTTGAGTTTCCTCTTCATTTTGTGGATTGTTTCCTTTTCTGTGCAGAACCTTTAAACTTGATGTGATCCCATTTGTCCATTTTTGCTTTGGTTGCCTATGTTTGCGGGCAAAGAAATCTCTGCCCAGTCCAATGTCCTAGAGAGTTTCCCTAATGTTTTCTTTTAGAGATTTCACAGTTTGAGAAATGAGATTTGTGTATAACCATTTTGATTTGACATTTCTATATGGTTAGAGATAGGGTTCTAATTTCATTCTTCTACATATGGATATCCAGTTTCCAAGCACCATTTATTGAATAAATTGTCCTTTCTCCAATGTATGTTCTTGGCATCTTTGTTGAAAATGAATTCACTATAGATGTATAAATTTATTTCTGGGTTATCTATTAGCGATTCTGTTCCACTGATCTGTTTGTTTTTTGCTGTTTTGTTTACTATACCTCTATAGTATAATTTGAAGAAAGTTAATGTGATTCCTCCAGTTTTGTTCTTTTTGCTTGTGCTATCTTTGGCTATTCTGGGTCTTTTGTGGTTCCATATAAATTTTATAATTAAAAAATCTATTTCTGTGAAGATTGCCATTGGCATTTTGATAGGAATTACACTGAATCTGTAGATTGCTTTTGATAGTATAAACCATTTTAACTATATTGATTCTTCCAATCTATGAACACAGAATAGCTTTGCATTTTTTTGTGTTCTTTCTATTTATTTCATCTATGTTTTATAGCTTTTATTGGAGAGATCTTTTGCTTCTTTCGATTAGGTTAATTCCTAGGTAATTAATTTATTTCCAGCTATTGTAACTGGGATTACTCTCATGAATTCTTCTTCTGGTTATTTGCTGTTGGCCTAGATAAATGTTACTGATTTGTCTGCTAATTTTGAAACTTTACAGATTTTTTTAAATCAGTTCTAATAGTTGTCTTGCTGAATTCAAGACAGTTATTAGATGTCGAATGTCAAATGTTTTTAGCAGTTTTTTGTTGAATTTTATCAAATGCTTTTTAGTAGTTTTTGTTGATTTTTTTTTCAAATGCTTTTTCAGCACTAGTTAAAATGATCACATGGTTTCTGTCCTTCATTTTGTTGATATAATGTAGCACATTATTGATTTGTTGATGTTCAGCTATCTTTGCATCCCAGCAATAAATCCCACTGGGTCATGATAAATGATCTTTTTAATGTGCTGTTGAATTCAATTTGTTAATTTTTTTGAAATTTTTTGCATCAGTGTTTATTAGAGCTATTGGCCTGTAGCTTTCTTTTTTAGATGTGTCTTTGTCTGGTTTTTGGAATCAAGGTAATACTGTACTGGCCTCATGAAATAAGTTTGGAAGTATTCCTTCTTCTATTTTTCAGAATCATTTGAGTGTGATTCATAATAGTTCTTCTTGAAATGGTTGATGAAATTCAGCCATGAAGCCAATGGGTCCTAAGTTTTCTTTACTGGGAGACTTTTTATTACAGCTTTGATCTCATTACTTGTTATTGGTATGTTCAGCTTTGGGATTTTATTATTTGATCTTGGTAAGTTGTATGCATCTAGGAATTTATCAGGTTTTTCCTAAGTTTTCAGATTTATTGGCATAAAGTTGCTCATAGTACCCTCTAATCATCCTTTGAATTTCTGCAGGATCAGTTGTAATATCTTCTTTTTTATCTCTGATTGTACTTATTTGCGGTTTCTCTCTTGTTTTTTTAGTCTGGCTAAAAGTTTGCCAATTTTGCTTATCTTTTCAGAAAACCAACTTTATTTTAAAATTGTTTTCTTTATTATGAGTTCATTTATTTTCTTCTCTCATCTTTATTATTTCTTTTCTACTACTAACTTTGAGTTTGGTTTGCTCTTGCTTTTCTATTTCTTAAAGATGCATCATTAGGTAATTTGTCTTATTTTTAATAGTTTTTTAAATTTTAGAGTAGTTTTACGTTTACAGAAAAGTTTTGAGGATAGTACAGAGTTCTTCTATGCACCACACCCAGTTACTTTTACATTATTAATATCTTACATTAATATAGCATGCTTGTTACAATTAATGAAATAATGTGGATAAATCATTATCAACAAAAGCCCATGCTTTATTCAGCTTTCCTTAGTTTATACCTGTTCTTTTTCTATTTCAGAATACCATCCAGGATGCCACATTACAATTAGTCTTTACAGCCCCTTGGATTCCTCTTAGCTGTGATAGCTTCCTCAGACTTTCCTTGTTTTTGATGACTGTGACAATTTTGATGAGTGCTGGTCAGGTATTTTGTGGAATGTCCTTCAACTTGGTATTGTTTGTTGCTTTTTTCACAATTATATTTGTTTTATAGTTTTGGAAAGAAAAATCACAGAGATAAGATGCTATTTGCATATCATATCTAGGGGACATAGTATCAACATGACTTCTCACTGTTTATGCTAATATTGATCTTCTGGCTAAGGCAGTGCTTGTCAGGATTCTCCACTGTAATTTTACTCTTTTTATTTCTCCCTTTCCATACTGTGGAAGTAACTGTGTGCAGCTCATACTGAAGAAGAAGGAAGTTATGCTTTACCTTCTTGAGAGTGGAGTGGCTCCATAAATTATTTAAGAATTTGTCTGTGTAGGATATTTGTCTCTTCTCTTCCATTTATTTATTTGTTCAATCATTTATTTATATCAGTCTAAACTCACAGATATTTATTTTATGCTTAGTTATAATTCAATACGATTTTGTTTATTTTTTTGCTTGAATCATTCTAGCGTTGGCCATCTGAAGCTCTTTCAGTTGGCTCCTGAGTCTCTTTGATATGCCACCAGTAATGTGTATGTTGTGTGTGTGGCTGTTTATGTGTGTCTGTGTGTGTCTTAAAGCACCTTCTTTTATTCTGGCTAGAAGATATTTCAGGTTCATCTTTTATATTCCTTACTCTGCCCTAAATTCATCTATTTTTACAAGGAATGTTGGTTCATTTGATTGGAAATGCTGCTGAAAAACAGAATTTTCCAATCTGTATGGATAACGGGTGTGCTCATTGTTACTTGAGTGGTGCTGTTTCTAGACCTCCTCAGTTGGCAAAGAAATATTTGTTTTTATACTAACCCATGTGTAAACACAAACACTTATACCCAACCACTGACCCCCACACACATATACATATATATCCATGTCTGTGTCTATATTATACTGAACATGAACTCATACCCATTTCTCCAACCCTAATCCATAACATGTTTCATTCTAGCCTCTTGCCTTTCTGTAGCTTTCCACTCCAACAATGAGAAACCTAGCTCCGAAACAACCACCATTCATTTACTAGTTGTTCAGTTGCAGTAAGCATGCTGTAAATTATCAATATTATTAACCTGTATCCCATGTGAAACCTTTGTCAACTAGATCCCAGTGCTTTTGTATAGCATATTTAGCTTTTCATTTTGGAGACTTCACTCATTTCTGAAGTTACTTGGGTTAGTATCTTTTTCCCTTCTTCTCTTCAGTGAGATTATTTTATGCCTTTTTAATACAGATAGGTTCTTTGGTCACAATCTGCATTCAATGCTGGAGTTCCTCCAACTTTCTAAACATTTTTAAAAATTTGCATATAGGAAGCCTTACTTTGTGCTATAAAGTTATATGGGGTTTGATGTATGCATACTGTCATGTACCAGTGATTGCAGTATAATGCAGGATAGTTTCACTGCCCTGTACTGCCCTCTTTGCTTCACTTGTTCAACCCTTACTCCTCTGAAAATCCTGGCAACCATTTGTCCCCTTAACATCTCTATAGTTTTGCCTTTTCTAAAATGTCATGTAAATTTAATCATATACATAAACTTTCCAAGCTGGTTTCTTTCACTTAGCAATATGCGTTTAAGACTCATCTGTGTCTTTGTATGGCTTGATCCCTCATTCTGTTCTATAACTTAATAGTATGCAGTTATATGACTGTACCACATTTGTTTGTCCACTCCTCTATTTAAGGATATCTTGGTTGTTTACAGGTTTTGACCATTACAAATAAAGTTCCTATAAGTATTCACTTGTAGGTTTTTGTGTGAGCATATGTTTTTTAAGCAGTTGAGTAAAGACCTAGGAGAACAATTGCTGGATTGAATGGTGAAACTGGGTTTAGGTTTGTAAGACACTTCCAATTATCTTCTGAAGTGGCTGTATCACTGTTTTCCCAGCCCCAATTTCTCACTAGAAATTTGGGTTTTCTTTTTTTCTTGTTTGTTTTTTAGCCATTCTGATAGGTCTGCAGCTGTATATAATTATTTTCTTTCTCTCCTTATTTTATTTTTTTGGGACAGGGTCTCACTTTGTTGCCCAGCCTGGAGTGCGGTGGTCTGATCACAGCTCAGTGCAGCTTTGACCTTCCTGGCTTAAGCAATCCTCCCATCTCAGCCTCCCTAGTAACTGACACTAGATTTATGCCACCCCACCTAGCTAATTTTTGTGGGTTTTTTTTTTTGTGTGTGGAAACAGGGTTTTGTCATGTTGCCCAGGCCAGTCTTACACTCCTGTGCTCAAGTCATCTGCACACTTCAGCCTTCCAAAGTATTGTGATTACATGAGTGAGCCACCATGCTCTGCCTAATTATTTTCTTAAATTGTATTTCCCTAATGACAAATGATACTGATCATCACACAGAATACTTACATGTCTGTATGTCTTCATTGATGAGTATCTGTCTAGAACTTTTGCACTTTTTAAGGTTGTTTATTTTCTTATTGTTGGGTTTTGAGAGATTTTTGTATTTAAGGTTGTTTATTTTCTTATTGTCGGGTTTTGAGAGTTTTTGTATTTTTTTAGATCAACTTCTTTATCAGAAGCGTGTTTAGCTAATATTTTCTCTCAATCTATAATCTGTCGATTCCCTTTATAGTATAATTTGCAGAAAACTTTTCAGTTTTTAAAAACAATCCAACTATTCTATTTTTTTCTTTCATAGATCATGCTTTATTGTTGTATCAAAAAATGCATCACCAAACCTGTGATGGCTAATATTAAGTGTCAACTTGATTGGATTGAAGAATGCAAAGTATTATTCCTGGATGTGTCTGTGAGGGTCTTGCCAAAAGAGATTAACATTTGAGTAAGTGGATCAGGGAAAGGCAGATCCACCCTCAATCTGGGTGGGTACTATCTAAGCTGTTGCCAGTGCAGCTATGATAAAAGCAGGCAGAAGAACATGGAGGGGCTAGACTGGCCTGAGTCTTCCAGTCTTCATCTTTCTCCCATGCTGAATGCTTCCTGCCCTTGAATATCAGACTCCAAATTCTTCAGCTTTTGGACTTTTGGGCTTACAATAGTGGTTTGCCTGGGGTTCTTGGACCTTTGACCACAAATGTCGAAGACAGAACACATCTGCATCTGTACAAGCCTATCAGAGATAGCCTCACAAAAATAGTAATGCTTGTGCTTCAGTTTTTAAGGATATTTTCAGTCTTTCTATTTTCCTTTATTTCTTTTTGTTTTATTTTGTTTTTTTTTTGTTACAAGATTTGAACTGGGAATGAGGATGTTGGCCCAGGGCACATTCTTCTTTACAGAGGTAATATAGCATATACAGATGTATTAAACATGGAAAATTTACATTTCACCCAGTTTAGAATAGTTTGCCACATTTTCTTTTTTTTTTTTAAGGTAGCAAATTTTATTCAGCTAGAAGTTTTCAAGCCCAATTAGAGTAACTGTTTCTCTAACTTTTATTTTAAGTTAGTGGCATGTGTGCATGTTCATTATTTAGGTAAACTCATGTCATGAGGGATTCTCATAGAGATTATTTTGTAACTCATGGATTAAACTTAGTGCTCATTCATTATTTTCCTGATCCTCTCCTTCCTGCAATGCTCTACACTGTGATAGGCCCATCTATTGTTCTCTTGTTCCCCTTATGTGTTCATGTGTTCTCATCATTTAGCTCACACTTATATGTGAGAACATGTGGTATTTGATTTTCTGTTCCTGTCTTTGTTTGCCAGAGATAATGTCCTCCGGCTCCAAAAATGTTCCTGCAAAGGACATAAGCTCATTCTTTTTATGTCTACATAGTATCCCATGATGTGTATGCACCACATTTTCTTTATGCAGTCTACCATATCACATGCAGTGAAATTGAAATAACAACAAAAACATTGTCAAGAAAAGGAAGTCCAGGACCAGACAGATTCACAGCTAAATTCTATCAGACTTTCAAAGAATAATTGGTACCAACCTCACTGACACTATTCCACAGGCTAGGGGAAAAGAGAATCCTCCCAAAATTATTCTATGAAGCCAGTATCACCCTAATACCAAAACCAGGGAAGAAAATTTAAAAAAAAGAAAATGACAGACAAATATCCCTGATGAACATAGATGCAAAAATCCTCAGCAAAATACTAGCTAACTGAATCAAACAGCATATCAACAAAATAATCCATTATGATCAAGTGGATTTCATACCAGGGATGCAGAGATGATTTAACATCTGTAAGTTAAAAAATGTAATACACCACATAAATAGAATTGAAACTCAATAGATGCCAAACAAAATTGAAAAAATCAAGCATCACTTTATGATTAAAACTCTCAGCAATATTGGCAAGAAGGGGCATACCTTAAGGTAATAAAACCAATGTATGACAAACCCACAGCCATCATTATACTAAGCAGGGAAAAGTTGAAAGCATTCCCCCTGAAGACTGGAACAAGACAAATAGGCCCACTTTCATCACTTCTATTAAACATAGTCCTGGATGTCCTAGCCAAAGGAATCAGACAAGAGAAAGAAATCAACGGCCTCCAATTGATAAAGAGAACATCAAACTGTCACTGTTTGAAGATGATATGATTGTATACCTAGAAAACTCTGAAGACTCATCCAAAAAGCTCCCAGAACTGGTAAATAAATTCAGCAAAGTTTCAGGATTTAAAATTGATGTACACAAAACAGTAGCTCTGCTGTACACTAACAGTGACCAAACAGAATCAAATCAAGAATTCAACCCCATTTACAATAGCTGCTATAAAATAAAATACTTAGGAATATACCTAACCAAGGAGGTGAGAGATCTCTACAAGGAAAATCACAAAACACTGTTGAAATAATTCATAGACAACACAAATGAATGGAAACACGTCCCATGGTCATGGATGGGTAGAATCAATATTGTGAAAATGACCATACTGACACAAGCAATCTACAAATTCAAGGCAATTCCCATCCATATATCACCATTATTCTCCACAAAACTAGAAAAAAACTATCCTAAAATTCACATGAAATTAAAAAAGAGCCCATACAGCCAAAGCAAGACTAAGCAAAAAGAACGAATCTGGAAGAATCACATTATCTGACTTCAGACAATACTATAAGATCATAGTCACCAAAACAGCATGGTACTGGTGGCACATAGACCAATGGAGCAGAATAGAGAACCCCAAAATGAAGTCAAATACAGCCCACTGATCTTTGACAAAACAAACAAAAACACGAAGCGGGGAAAGGACGCCCTATTCATCAAATAGTCCCGGGATAATTGGCAAGCCATATTTAGAAGAATGAAATTAGATCATCTCTCACTTTATACAAAAATCAACTCAAGATGGATCAAAGACTTAAATCTAAGACCTGAAACCATAAAAATTTTAGAAGATAGCATTAGGAAAACTCTTCTAGATGTTGGCTTACACGGAGATTTCATGACCAAGAACCCAAAAGCAAATGCAACGAAAACAAAAATAAATAGATGCATCTTAATTAAAAGAAAAAGCTTCTGCACAGCAAAAGAATAATCAGCTGTGTTAACAGACATCCCACAGAGTGGGAGAAAATTTTCACAATCTATACACCCAACAAAGGACTAATATACAGAATCTACAAAGAACTCAAATCAGCAAAAACAAAACAGACAATCCCATCAAAAAGGGAGCTAAGGACATGAATAGACAGTTCTCAAAAGAAGACATATAGATGGCCAACAAGCATATAGAAAAGTGCTCACTATCATTAATTATCAGAAAAATGCAAATCAAAACCACAATGTGATAGCACCTCACTCCCTCAAGAATGGCCATAATCAAAAAATCAAAAAATAATATTAACAGATGTTGCCATGAATGTGGTGAAAATGGAATACTTTTACACTGCTGGCAGGAATGTAAGCAGTACAATCAATATGGAAAACAGTGTAGAGATTCCTACCATTTGATCCAGCAGTCTCAGAGATATCTGCCCAGAGGAAAATAGGTAATTATACAAAAAAAAAATTCTTGCACATGCATGTTTATAGCAGCATAATTCACAATTGCAAAAACATGAAACCAGCCCACATGCCCATCAATGAATGAATAAAGAAAGCCTGTGATATATACATATACATATACATGTATACACCCATGGAATAATACTTATCCATAAAAAAGGGATGCAATAATGGCATTTGCAGCAACCTGGATGGAATTAGAGACCATTATTCTAAGTGAAGTAACTCAGGAATGGAATATTAAACATTGTGTGTTCTTACCAATAAGTGGGAGCTAAGCTGTGAGGATGCAAAGACATAAGAATGATACAATGGACTTTGAGGACTCAAGGGAAAGGGTAAGAGGGGATGGGGGATAAAAGACTACACATTGGGTACAGTGTACACTGCTTGGGTGATGAGCGTACCAAAATCTCAGAAATCACCACTAAAGAACTTATTCATGTAACCAAACACCACCTGTTCCCCCAAAAGCTATCGAAATAACAAGTAAATTTTTAAAGAAAGAAGACTAGTGGTTTTCTGATTATGGGATTTTGAGAAAAAAACTAAACTTTGTGAAGTTAATAATTGGAAAACCTTGTTCATCCCCTTATATTTGAAAAAAATCACATAAATTCTAACTAGTTAAAAACTGAGTCACTTTTAATACAGTGAAAACAGATGTCTCTGGGGTGAAAATAATTTCTGTACTTCCAAGTGACATTCATATCTGTGGCAGCACTGGCAACAGGAAATATGTGAAGGATGATGTTTGGAGACAGAAGGTTAATATGACAAATCATGAGAAAGCATGTCGAGTAATAAATGTGGTTACACGTTTTTTAGATAGTGATACGCTCTCCAGAAATCTGAGAATAAAAAGGCCAGGTACATAAAGAGCTTCATACATAGATCCTAATGCTTTTGAGGTATTATGAATCATGAAATTTTTTTAACCTGACATTGATTTATATCACTTTCTGCTGAACTGCCTAATGTTAGAAGCAGGTAGGGATATGCTAATAAGTCACACTAATAACTCTTGTGAACATTTCTCTGAAAAATATGTTAATGCTTCATTTTGGGGTAAATTGGATTTCGAAATGTGTGAGTAAAAGATAACGTCTGGATGATTATTCTTTTCAGAGAAAAATAAGGATAAATTAATTAGCATTAGCCCAAAAGCTATTTAAGAGAAAAGAATCTGATTTTAAAAAATAATTTAAGTAATTCATCTTTATAATTACTTCTTTCTTTACCTTTGAGTTTGAGAGATAACTATTTTGCATTTCCCTAATTTATTGGCAGCCAAAAAAGCAAGTTGAAAGCTGTTTTTAGTTTTTAATTGTTGGGATTAATTCTTTTTTTAAAAAATCACCCCCCACCCTTTTTTTTAAAGCTTAAACTTGTCATAGTAAAATAAGAAAAGAATATGTTTAGAAGAAATTGGAATTTGGAAATTTAAACACAAGTACTTGAGAATTTAATTTTAGAGATAAAGGCAAAGTTCATTTAACTAATCAATAATTCAGTTTAATCTAACCATAGTATGTGCATAGTGTGATATCACAGAAATTAAACAGGTGACCTTAGTTATCTCATTTTGAGGACACCTATAACTTGATATTATAGATTAATAGATAACAAAATTTTTGTAACATTCATGACTGCTTAATTTCAATTTAAGAGGAAGTATAAGATGAAACGTTTGACACTCAGTACCTACAAAGGCTCTGTGAAATACGTTGGTGTCTTTTTATCAGTGTTATATTCAATAAAATTTTGCTAAATGCCAATGAGGGTGGAAATAAAATTATCTCTTAAAATTGTTTGCTTTTATCTCATCGAATAATTGGTTTTACAGCATTTTCATTAACTCAGTAAAGGAGAACTGGACCATCCACACTTGTAAATATTACAAAACTAATTTGGCAAGTTCTCAAGAAACAAGAAAATCTGGTCTTTTAATTTACGATTCTAGGTTGTATTTTTGTGAAGTTACAAAAAGATTTAGGAGTTAGAAACTAGAAAGAAACAGCAGTGTTTCATCTTGAAAATGTTTTGCTCTAAAGTAATGAATGTCAAATTGAGTTAATAGATTAAAATTTAGATACTTTGCAAAGTGATACAATTCATCATCAACAATAGTTATTAAAGTGAAACAAAATTTATGTAGAGAAGATAAAAGAGAAAAGATTCACATTATTTGACATAAAATGTACCTTGTAATTGAAAGTCACAAAATACAAAATAGTGAAAGAACATCGTTTTATGTTAGAATATTTTTTACCTCACAAATGTCTCACATCCCATAAAATGCAAACAAAAACATCAGTTTTGGTTCATATTCTGGAATGCAGCTGTCTTTTGTCATTGATTCATTCATCAAATCTTTATAGCTTATCATGTTGCCAGGCTGATGTATCAAAGATGACCAAGATAGTTTCTCCTTTCAATGAGCTTACAGTGAAATTTGCAGCAACTTAGAAGACCTGATGTGAATGTGAGAAATGTGTAGAAAGCCAAATAGCAGTGCATTTTGTTTGTTTGTTTGTTTGAAAGGATGTGTTTAGCATTGAAAGGATGGATCAAAAAAGAATAGTAATTGTAATAAAATGACCTTGAAATAAAGGAGCTTGGGCTGGTTTGTATCTGAACTCTTGACACCTCTGCTTTAGCCCACCTCCTTGTTTCTCTTAGCATACACCTCTACTAGACTTTTTTTTTAATTGCATTTTAGGTTTTGGGGTACATGTGAAGAACAAAAATTGTTACATAGGTACACACATGCCAGTGTGATTTGCTGCCTTCCTCCCCTTCACCTATATCTGTCATTTTTCCCCATGCTATCTCTCCCCAACTCCCCACCCCGCACTGTCCCTCCCCATTTCCCCCCAGCAGACCCCAGTGTGTAGTGCTCCCCTCCCTGTGTCCATCTGTTCTCATTGTTCAACACCTGCCTATGAGTGAGAACATGCGGTGCTTGATTTTCTGCTCTTGTGTCAAACACCCATCGTTACTCTTATTTTTTAAATAGTATTTTATATGTGTGTGTATGTGTATGTGAGTGTATCTACTTGTCTTCTGAATTTATATATGTATTTACATACATGGATTACGTATCTATAAACTCAGAAGATACACAAATATAAGAAAAGGATTCTTGCCACCTCTTTCTTTCAACCACCCAAGTCCCTTTCTGCCAGCAAACAGTTTTAATTTTTACACACACATACACACACACACACACACACAAACACACACACACTCATACACACACACACACACACAAAAAATGTTTTATTTCCATTTTTATATAACTGATAGAATACTAAAGATACTCTCTTGAACCCTCCATTTTTTACATAATAATGTATCCTAGAAATTGTTGTATATTAGTATATAAAAGGATTCTTGTTTATTTTTAAGCCTGCATTTTATTCTAGCATTTGAATGTACTATAATTTATTTAACCAGATGATATGAGACTTTTTTTTTTTTTTACAAAAAGGTTGCCCTAATTTGGTGACTAAATATAAATTTTAATTTGATTCAAATACAATTTGTAAACTAAATTTTGTTTTCAATATAATTTTGAAAATGCTAAATTATTCTCAAGATCAAAATTATAAAATCTCAGGGTTATTACTAACTAATAGGGGTTAATTTTGATAGGATCTTTCTAGCATCATTTGTTTTAAAGTTTATCATGGAAGTGATGTGACTATGTTGTCCCTGAAGACCTTAGTAATAATACCAATTGCTAACATTGTATAATATGCAGTGTTCACTGTGTTTAAATGTTATGTAGTTTTATTCTAACAATAATGCTTTGAGATGGCTATTTTCATCTTTAATTTATAAATAAAAAAATTAATCTTAGTGAATTGAAATAATTTTCCTATGGTTACTCCATTAGTAAGTGATGAAGCAACATTAGGAACCAGAGACTCTAATTCTATAGCCAACACTTTTATTTATTTATTTATTATTATACTTTAAGTTCTGGGATACATGTATAGGACAAGCTTGTTTGTTACATAGGTACACACAGGTCATGGTAGTTTGCTGCATCTATCACCCCATCATCTATATTAGGTATTTTTCCCACTGCTATCCCTCCCCTAATCCCCCACCCACTTCTATACCTCCCTTAGCCTCCCACCCTTCAACAGGCCCCAGTGTGTGATGTTGCCCTTCCAATGTCCATGTGTTCTCATTGTTCAACTCCCACTTATGAGTGAGAACATGCAGTGTTTGGTTTTCTGGTGTAACAGTTTGCTGAGAATGATCGTTTCCAGCTTTATCTATGTCACTGCAAAGACATGAACTCATCCTTTTTTATGGCTGCATAGTATTCCATGGTGTATATGTGCCACATTTTCCTTGTCTAGTATATCATTGATGGGCATTTGGGTTGGTTCCAGGTCTTTGCTATTGTAGACAGTGCCGCTATGAACATATATGTACATGTGTCTTTATAATAGAATGATTTATAATCCTTTGGGTATATACTCAGTAATGGGATTGCTGGGTCACATGGAATTTCTATTTCTAGGTCCTTGAGGAAGTTCAACCCTGTCTCCCACAATGATTGAACTAATTTACAATCCCACCAACAGTGTAAAAGCATTCCTGTTTCTCCACATCCTCTTCAGCATCTGTTGTCTCCAGATTTTTTAATGATCACCATTCTAACTGGTATGAGATGGTATCTCAATGTAGTTTTGATTTGCATTTCTCTAATAACCAGTGTTGATGAGCATTTTTCGTATATTTGTTGGCCGCATAAATGTCTTCTTTTAAGAAGTGTCTGTTTATATTCTTCATCCACTTTTTGATAGAATTGTTTTTTTTTTCCTTGTAAATTTGTAAAAACCACCTTAAGTTTCATATGGAACCAAAAAAAGCCTGCATAGCCAACACAATCCTAAGCAAAAACAAACAAACAAAAAACAGAAAAAAAGAACAAAAACAAAGCTGGAGGCATCATGTTACCTGACTTCAAACTATACTACAAGGCTACAGTAATCAAAACAGTATGGTACTGGTACCAAAACAGAGATATAAACTAATGGAACAGAAAAGAGACCTCAGAAGTAACGCCACACATCTACAACCAACTGATCTTTGAAAAACCTGAGAAAAACAAGCAATGGGGAATGGATTCCCTATTTAATAAATGATGTTGGGAAAACCGGCTAGCCATATGCAGAAAGCTGAAACTAGATCTCTTCCTTACATCTTACACAAAAGATTAACTCCAGATGGATTAAAGATTTAAACATAAGACCTAACGCCATAAAAACCCTGGAAGAAAATCTAGGCAGTACCATTCAGGACATAGGCATGGGTAAGGACTTCATGACTAAAACACCAAAAGCAATGGCAACAAAAGCTAAAATAGACAAATGGGATCTATCTAAACAAAAGAGCTTCTGCACAGCAAACAAATAAACAAAAAACTACTGGTAACCAATAGAATGGGAAAGTTTGCTATCTACCCATCTAACAAGGGGCTAATATCAGGAGTCTACAAACTTAAACAAATTTACAAGAGCCAATACTTTTAAATACCAAATTCTATTGTGTCACCCAATAAGATATATAAAAAGAGTCAGGCAGAGGTAGAATTGCATTCTTCTCTGTGATGTTGAAGACTTACATACTATGACATACTGACTTAAAGTAATTACAAAGAAATAACTTGGTACATTTTTTGACAAGCTATTAGGAAGTCATATGTCGATAAATTTAACAAAAATTAAAAACCAGCCTGGCCAACATGGTAAAACCCCATCTCTACTAAAAATGTAAAAAAAAAAAAAAAAAAAAAAAAAAAAAATGCCAGTCATGATGGCAGATGCCTGCAATCCCAGCTACTCAGGAGGCTGGGGTAGAAAAATCACTTGAATCTGGGAAGTGGAGGAGGTTGCAATAAGCTGAGATTGTGCCACTGCACTCCAGCCTGGGTGACAGATCGAGACTTTATCTTAAAAAACTAACAACAAAAAAAAGAGAAACAAAACAAAACAAACAAACAAACAAAAACCTGACGCGTCAAATACTCTAAGTCAATCTTTATTTATAAAAATCAGATCAGATATAGAGTGTTAACATTTTTTATTTTTTTCTAGCTATCCTTGGATATAGCAATTATATGCTACTAAACATTTCTAACATAAAAGGTCTCCTATATTAATATGTGCTGCAGTTTATGTCTAACCATGTAATAGACATGTTAGCTTATAAAAAAACTCCACTATATAGTAATGACCATGTGTCCAGAAAATATTGTATATACATCTATATGTCTATCTATCTCTCCAACCCCAATTTTACATGAGCTAGTTTGAGTGGGTAGTTTTTCACTCCATCACACACGGTTGGCCTAAAACAGTGAACATTAAGTATTAATATAGCCCGAACTCTCTGCAGAATTGTCAAGTAGGAGAAATGTGTCTTTTGAAGTTCTAGTTTCTTTTTACACATCATTGCATCTCTATTGGACATGACTGCTCCCCAACCCTCAACATCCCAGTAATTTAACCTTATTTTTGTTAATGCAGTATTTGTTTTGATGAATAATTTAATAAATTATATATCTCTCAGAAAATGCTGAATTTTATTCGTGCTAAGTCATTTTGCAATTTTTGGGACTGGCTAATATGTCACTTGCATGTCTGTGTCAGAAAATTTTCAATTATGTGTTTTGACAGTTTGAATGTGTGTCACATTGCCATTTGCACTCAAGTATACCTTCTTCCTCTTCTAGGGTCCTCCATTTATCACAAGGGCTGGAAATTTGGGAACTACATTTTCTGTAATCCTTTTCTAGATGATCTTTCCCTATAGTCAAACAATGAGACATTACACAAAATTGGGAAAGTTCAAAGGAACCAGGCCAGGCGCAGTGTCTCAAGCCTGTAATCCCAGCACTTTGGGAGGCCGAGGCAGGCGAATCACGAGGTCAAGAGATCGAGACCATGGTGAAACCCCATCTCTATTTAAAAAAACAAAAATTAGCTGGGGGTAGTGGCACACACCTGTGGTCCCAGCTATTTGGGAGGCTGAGGCAGGAGAACTGCTTGAACCTGGGAAGTGGAGGTTGCAATGAGCCAAGATCATGCCACTGCACTCCAGCCTGGCACCTGGCAACAGAGCGAGACTCTGTCTCAAAAAAAAAAAAAAAAAAAAAAAAGGAACCAGAAACTCTTTTTCTCTTCCAGCAATGGCAGGTCACTAATGGGCTTCATCAGAGATTGCTTTAGGAACATCATCTAAGAATTCTGCCACAGATTACTTATCCCAACACTATAGGCAACTGCAACTCTTATCCAATGTCAGGTACATCCTGGGAGCCTCAGGGATGGAAGTAAATCTGAAAGCTGGAGGCAGTTCCCCATGACTTTGTGATTTCATGCTGTCCTGTGGTTTTCTAAGCACCCAAATTCCTGTCTTAAATACTATTTTATCTGAAATGTCTAGAGTCAATCCTCTTTGCACACAACTCACTGACTTATACAAAGGAATTTCTACTTTTTGCTATCAGTGTAGAAAAATCCCACTTCTCTCTTAGGTCTTAGAGATCGGGCTTTAAGTGCGTGAATTAGCCTTGTCTAATGTGCCTTTCTGGGAGGCCATGATGAGGATTAGTTAAAATCCACTGGTGGAGTCTCAATGGTTGTGTTCAGAAGCAGAAGCTGTAGTATACAGCTGTTGATGTTATATCCAGGCTAAACAATTACTGATTTTTTTCTAAATAAAAAGTTTGGTGCTCTTTAAACATTTTAGAACTACCTTAATGTTGACCAATTTTCCATGTCTGGTTACCTGCCATATTATAAATTGTGCATATTTCCAATAGATTTTTTTTTCTTTCTTAAGAAAATCAGAGGCAATTCTGTTGTTTGCACACTGGTTTTCTTGTTGATACAAAGGGAGACAGGTAAGTTAAATCATCAAATCTATTGTTAATTATGAAATTTCATATAGCAATCTTTAATGTGGAAGTATCATGTTCTAGAAAACTGAAATATGAAGCTGAGTGGGTTCTAAAAATGACCTCCTGAAATTACATCATATGCATCTGAGCTTACTACATATCCTGCTTTATATAAGAAGTGATCTCTGTTTTAAGATATTAAGGTCATAGCATCAATGTCACTTTTTCTCCTGGAGAGGTAGAAACTTCAGGTTCTTAGAAATTAGCCTGGGGATATTCTTGAGTAATAATTGATAAGCTTATATTGGACGGCAATAGTAAAACTTGTGCAATAGACTTATTTTAAAGGAAGTTTTCAAAGCACTAGAAGACAAATGAAATATGTCATTTAAAAATTCTCTAATTTTAACTCTGCAATATGTTTGTCTTAGACTTCTAATTTAGAACTCATTTACCATTTAATAATAAAATAATTGTCAAAATGATTTTTAAAACTTTATAAATAATTGGCTGTATTTTCACATGTTGCCCAAACATGCTATTTATTTTTTCTTATGCTTCCTTAAAGAAAATAAATCTAATCAACTCATTTTTCATACTTATTGCAAACTATACCATAAAAATGTTAAAATTAAATGTTGCGTTTCCTTCAAAAGTTTCAAACTCTTGTTCCCAAATGAAATTCTCTGTAACTGTAATATAATGCCTCAGAAAATTTTGTCCTACTTCAGAGCAGGACAATAGAATCTTTAATAGAGTCTGCATTGTGCTAACATGTATTTTCCTTTAACTTTATTAGACTTTTGTTTTTCTAATTATCAGTGTAATAATTTATTTTTCTTGAGTTTCACCTCAGGTTTTAACATTTTTAGCTTATATTTTATCTTAATATCAGATTCATTTAGTATGCAACCTCAATTTCAGGCATTTTTAATGTTTTTGCTGCATAGACACCTTAAAAAATCTAGTAAATGTTCAGGATATTCTGCTCATCACAAAATGCTCATTAGTTGAGGCATTTAAATATCATTAAAGTAGATCAACCTAATACAACAAGTATAGCTGGCTCTATACCCTCTAGCTTAAATTGTTGCTCTAAAATAATATCCTAATTGCAGACATTATGCCAAGTGGAATAAGCCAGTCACATAAGGGCAAATATTCTATGATTCTTCTTACATGAGATTCTCTGAATGGTCAAAATCTTAGAGATGAAAATCAGAATGGTGGTTGTCTGGAACTGGGCAGGGAGTGGGGTAGGCAGGATGAAGAATTAGTATTTAAGGGGTACACAGTTTCAGTTAGAGAAGATAAAAATTCTGGAGATGGATGGTAATAATGATTGTTCAACAATGTAAATGTATACAATCTTAGAACTATGTACTTAAAAATTAATTAAATGGTACTTTTTTAAAATTGCTGGCTCTTTCACTACATATTTTCTTTCTATTAGGAAAGTTTCCCCTAAATTTAACATTTCCAAAGTAGTTCTGAAGAATAATTTTAAAATGTCATACATATTTGTTTAATTTTGTTAGGTTTCCAATTAGAAAATCTGTAGTATGTGAATTTATTAAAACTCATTACTTGAGTCATATTTAACCTATTTGTTTTAATCACAACATGTATTTTTTTTTTCTACTTTTATGCTTTGTTAGTCAGTTTATTTCACTTAATTGCCTGTCAATTTGGGTACCAGAATTTCTCACAAATACTTAATTGCCACCTGGAAGATATTTTTTTTTCCTCTTTTTAACTACATTGACATATTGTGAAAGTGCTCTAAATTTATTAATATTTTTAAATGTATTTTTCTCCCTGACTAGATGATGATTATTCACAGCTTCCATTTTCATATTCAAGCAGTGATAATATTTGATATGTTATAAGTTTGCTCCTAATAGCCAATCAATAAGCCATCCGTTTCACCTTATTTGTATTAATTCAGGTTAAAATGAATCGAATGTTACTTCACTTATTTATCCTTAGTAATGAATAAGCATAGTTTACATCTTTAAAAATATTTTATTACTATTTAGATCAGCTAACAAATGTAGATGGTTAGTACATCATGGCTAATATCACAATACTCTGGTACGTGAGCTATGTCACTTAACTTCACAATGATATCACCAATTAAAACAAGGTGGACTGAATGCACAATTTGTGTGTGTGTGTGTGTGTGTGTGTGTGTGTGTGGTGTGTGTATGTGTAATGTGTATATGTATTTGACCTGAGGACACAATTGCTTTATGGATTTCACAAAACAAGTGCAAATGTTGTAATTTATTGTTCTTAATAGTGACAATGTAAGGTACATACTTTTTTCCCCCAGGAATATTTCATTATTGGCATATTTTTATGACTTTTTCTGTAATTTGTCTCTAAACTTAGATTATAAATGCCACAGGAATTTAGCCTCTTTATTTTGAACCCACATCTCATTCTTTACCTATACCTATAATGCCAGTGAGCTTGTCTACTTATTCCGTGATGTTGACTTCAGTAAAATTTCAGTCTTTTTCAGAATCATACTCACCTTCCAAAGAGCATACTTTGCCCTTTTTGAAGTTACTTATGATGCTTTGAAGAATATTTTAGGAACATGAAACTTTATTCAACTTTTGATTATAAAGGAAGCCTCACATAGAAGCTAAAAACACAAACTAGGGGGTCAGACAGACTTGAGTGCTAGTCCCAGCTGCACCCTCAGACAAGTCAATAACATCTGTATTTGCTTCAGTTTCCTCATTTAAGATATGGCGATATTCCCAAGTTATAAAGATCTATGAGAATTAAATGACCTCCTGCCTTTATATAGGTCCCACTGAACTTAGTATGCAATCAGCCCTGCATAAATTGCAGACCCTCTTTCTCATACATGTGCTTGGTGGCATGAAATCACTGACACAGGCTTGAATGCCTTCCTCTCTCAGACATCACATAAAAATTGTGCCTGTGATAGATCTATCCCTGTGCTTTTGTGATTGATTGAACAAGAGGAGAAAAAGAAAAGAGAAGCCCAGAAAGAAGGAGATGGAGTGAAGAGGGCTGATGAGATTCTGGTGTTAAGAGAGGTGTTGAGCGAAACCCAAGACAAACATCTGTGAAGGGCGGTAGGTTTGAAAGGAGTAAAAGGGGAGAGTACAGCACTACTAATAAGGACATATGTACATTGCATGGAGTTTTTGAGATGTAGTTACATATTATTTTTTTTAAAAATACTTTTGTTGTATCCTTTGATCAACATCTCCCTCCCTATTACCCCCAACCCCCCTCAGAGCCAGAACTATCATTCTACTCTCTGCTTCCATGTATTCAACTTTTTTTTTTTTTTAGATTCCACATAGGTGAGATAATGCAGTATGTATTTCTGTGTCTGGCTTGTTTCACTTAACATGGTTCCCTGGGGGTTCATCTAATTGTCACAAAGGAACAAATTTCCCTCTTTTTATTAGCGTTGAAAAGTACTCCATTGTGTATACACAGTACATTTTTTTCTCCATTCATTCTCTAATGGACATGTAGACTGATTCCATGTCTTGTCTACTGGGAATAATGCTGTAAAGACATGGGACTGCAGATGAGATTTTTCTTGTTTGAAAAGCAGTGTTATGATGTTCATATAGTATTTTATGCTCTGGCATAAAATAAAATTGAGAGAATTTTGAGAGCATAAAATTGAGAGAATTTGGAAAAGCAAAAAGACTTTTTGAAAATGTTTCTCTTCTGAAAAGGATAAAATAAAAAAATGGAGTGAGCACATAAATCATTTTTCAACTAGGTTTCAGAGGCAAATGGAAAGTGTAAGCCATAATGCAGAAAGAAATGAGGAAAATAAAATTTATTTGAAATAGGTTGAAGAAATGTTTCATTTATATCATGGATAGAAGTAGACAGGTGTTTTTCAGGCCTCAACTTTATATAATTTAAAGTACCACATTTAAGAAAAAGGAATCAAAGTTAGGTTAAAAAATAAAATATTTACTGTGAATGAGAAAAAAAAATCACAGTAAACAAAAGCATGAGAAATGTCATAACTATAAAATACCTTTATGGTTGGGTATGGTGACTCAGGCCTGTAATCCCAGTACTTTGGGCGACAGAGATGGGCAGATTGCTTGAGCTCAGGAGTTTAAGACCAGCATGGACAACACGGTGAAAACCCACGTGTACAAAAAAATACAAAATATCAGCCAGGTGTGGTGGCCTGCCTGTTGTCCCAGCTGCTTGGGGGGCTGAGGCAAAAGGATTGCACCACTGCACTCCAACCTGGGTGACAAAGTCTCAAAAAGAAATAAAATTACAATATATTTTTCCATATATTTTGGCTTGATACTAGTTGATCACTGTTTTAAATGAAAAATACACAATTTTTTAAAATAGAGGAAAAAGGTCCTAACCTGGAGATCAAATTTGTTTAATCGGTATCTGTGATTCACAAAACTTGCAACTTCAGATATATAGATATTCGCTGTTTGTTCTAATTTTGCAAGTATATGCTCTACAAATGAATGAATCGTGGTAAGTTTTGTCTTGAGAAATTCCTATTCACAATGGGAGAAAGAGGATATTTTATATTTAATTATGTAGGCTTCACTATCAAGTCTATTACTAACAGGAAATGATGTCATCAGTCATGGGTATTGACCAAATCAAAAACAATTCTACACTTAAGTTTTTTTCATATTTGATTAGAAGGAGTGTCCACAGACAGCTTTGTGACTTCTTTCATGTCAAATTGTGTTTCTCCTCTAGTGCTAGCTTCTCCTTAGCTAGATACTACATATATATAGTATCAAAATCCAGCTTCACAAAGGTATGATGTTACCAGAAGAAATTTAGCATAAATGTAGAAACTGTGAACTATCTAGAACTACTAGTTTGTGCCATGTTCGACAGATGCTGAGTATTGCTGTGATTTATATATATGCCCATGGACACTCTACCAAACTACAAAGAGACTTGGGAGGAAGGAGAAGTGGGTCTCTTAAACAATTGTTGTTACATGCTCAATTTTGTTTTTCCCTGATCAGGACCATGGAAGAGACTCCTACAAGTAAGAGGCCTTAATATTTAGAGTTTTGATACCTCAGGGACATGTCCACTCCTGAATGTAAATCTCAAATTTTACAAGTCAATAAAAAACAAGTATTAGTTTTAGAAATGTAGTTCCAAAACTGGCTCTAAAGCACCCTGGACACCACAGTAAATTCACAAGGGTGCTTCCAAATATTTTAAATTTTCAAAGAAATCACAGCAATACTCAACATCTACTGAGCATGGCACAAACAAGTAGCTCTAGCTAGTCCACAGTTTCTACATTGATGCTAAATTTCTTCTGGTAACATCATACTTTTGTGAAGCTGGATTTTGGGTGTTTGCTTTGATAAAAAGCAAGTACCTTTCAGAAATTAATCTCTGAAAAATAAATGAGGGTAGCAGTGTTCACTCTAATTCCATGATTTGGAAACATACAATCATCAATTAAGTTATTAGGACAAAGATAATAAGTTGTTTGGATCAAAAAACTTTGTACATGGAACTTTTAGATTTTTTTTTTTTTTGGCCCAAGAAATACCATGAAAAAATTCCTGAGATATTAAAGTCACTATGAACTGAAGAAGTTAGATACATTTCTTTTTCTCAGACAGTGTAGAGAGCTTGATTGTTAGTTGAAGACCCTAGTGTTGGTAAATGTGTTTGGGGTGAGCTTTGCAGTTTGCTGCTCCCAGTTTGGAGGATCATGCCTGTCCACATTTTCCACTTCAACTGGATGTTGTGTTATAGTGGATTAAAGTACATCAAAGGTGATCTCATATGAAATGAATCATCTTCAGATGGGCCAGTTGCTCATCATCAGATAACTCAGAAAAATAGGAGGATTATTGAAGATGTCAAGCACCTGTCCACAATTTGCAAAAATACTTGTTTAGCATTTCTCATGACTATAATGGCTTATCAAGATTTTCATCTGTGTAAGTGCTGAGTAGGCAATCTCTTAGAACAATGAAATTATTATTCCACCTTGGGAAGACTATTTCCAATGTTGTGGTCATAGGGCCTAATGACTCTAGTGTCAGGCTACCAAAGATCCTGGGGCCATTGCTGGTCTCAATGTTCTTGGAATTATCAATGAGCCAGTGGCTGCTTCTGTTGCTTATGGCACAGACAAAAGGTTGGAGCTGAAGGAAGTATGCTCATCTATGACTTAAGAGATGAAATTTTTGACGTGTCTATCTTCACTATTGAGGATGAAATGTTTGAGATCAAGTCTACAGCTGTTAGAAACCCACATAGGTGAAGATTTTTGACAAGCAAATGATCAACAATTTTATTGTTGAGTTCAAATGCAAGCATAAGGACAGTAGTGAGAACAATAGGGCTGTCTGATGCTTCTGTACTGCTTGTGATGGGCTAATTGCACTCTCCCTTGATTTACTTATTTTTAAATGGGATTATTCTAATGCCTAAGTTCAAAATTGCTTAAGATATAAATTAAATAATATATCTGAAGTTTGTAGTTAACTTGGCATTATTACCTTTTCTACCAAAGAGGGTCATCACCATTCTTAATGAGATAATAAACTAGTATTTGAAAGAAATAAATTAGTATTTATTTCTTTCATAAAGAATACATTTAGTATTAAATAATGCATTTGTTATTGTTAAATGTATTATTTATTTGGTATTAGTATTTAGTGTTATTAGCATTAAATGTATTAATTTAGTATTAAATGTATTATTTAGTATTAATTAAATGTACTAAATGATATATTTAATACTATTAAATATATTAGATATTATTAAATGCCTACTGTGACATTCTAGGTTTGCCACTTTTATTGTTGATCTCAATAATGGCAAAAACATTCCGTGGATGTTAAAACTACAAACAAAGTATTTACAAACCACGCATCTCACAAAATACTTATCTATAGAATATATAAATAACTTTCAAGATTCAACATTAAACACCAAACCATGTAGTTACAAAATGGGAACTATATAAAGAGATCCTTCACCAAAGAAGATACGTAGATGGCAAATTGCCATATGAAAAGATGTTCATGACTAGCTGTTTGGGAAATACAAATGAAGAACACGATGAGATATCACTATACATCTATTAGAAAAGCAAAAACAAACCCCTTGTGATACTAAATGCTGACATGAATGTGGGGAAACTAGATACACGTACATTGCTGATGATAATATAAGACAATTTAGCCACTCTAAAAAATAGCTTCGTTGCTATAGAATTTGGAATATTAGTGACTATTATCACATGGACCTTTAGACCTTTTTTCTTTATTTTGTGTTATTTTTTGAAAACTCCATACAGATATTTTTATTTATTTATTTATTTTATTTTATTTATTTATTTATTTATTTATTTATTTTTTGAGATGGAGTCTCACTCTGTCACCCAGGCTGGAGTGCAGTGGTTTGATCTTGGCTCACTGCAATCTCCACCTCCTGGGTTCAGGTGATTCTTCTGCCTCAGCCTCCTGAGTAGCTGGGACTACAGGCATGTGCCACTATGCCTGGCGAATTTTTTTGTGTTTTTAGTAGAGATGGGATTTCACCATCTTGGCCAGGCTGGTCTCGAACTTCTGACCTCGTGATCTGCCCACGTCAGTCTCCCAAAGTGTTGGGATTACAGGCATGAGCCACAGCACCCAGCCAGATTTATTTCTAGAAGACAGATATCAAAGCCCTCAGAGACATTACCTGACTTACTTCCTCCCTTAGCAAAGGTGGACATTTAGCACAAAGTGGACGTTCAAACATTTTGTTTGTGCTAACAAAAGGTGATAAGAGCACCCAAGATTAGCTCTAATTTGTGTTCTTTAGGCAACACTTTTGATATTTTGGCATTTATCTTTAGTAGTTTGGTCAAAATTTTCAATTAACAAAATAAGAAAAGTTAGTGTTTATTATTTCTTAAAGAATAGCATGTATTATACCACTATTATCATCATCTTCACCAACATCGTTAAATAAAAATAAACAAAGCATTGCTAATAATAAAAATTCCCAATGTAGTCATAATTTTATAGTTATTCATGGAGGTGGCATTGGTGTTTGCAATTACACATATTTTATAATCAGCAAATCCTAGAGCTGAGTAAAACACTATCTCATGTCTCTTAGTGCAGTTTCTTCTATGATGCTTTTTAAACCCATAGTTTCGTTTAACAAATGTTGCCAGATTTAGTCATTTCTATAAAAATTCCCTTTGTACAGATGAGTACAACTTCACTCATCCTCTTATTATATGTTTCTTTACAAAATCAGAATAGGATGCAACTATGCAGAAATAAAGATTAGAAAATAACTTTGGGGCCCTTATGGGATTTTGATTTATGAGCCTTTTGATTATTCTGAGGTAAATAATCTATTAGGTACATAGTGTGCTAAGTCTTCAGCAGCTATTTAATATCACTCCTGTAACAGTTGAATTTATTGAAAAAAATTGATATGTTAGATCATGCTGTTCTAAATAATTCAATTTCTTCCAGCCAAACTCAGATTAAAATTTATTGTGCCTTATATTATTTAGGAACAAATTAACGAACTGGATTTATTCTATTTTGCCTTTTACATAGAAATTTGCTGCTATATGTATTGCTGTATTTCAAATTTTACTGATTTAATATCTCACAGAATCCAATCTTCTGTAGTTGGAAAGCTGATTATAGCTTTGGTAGATGTAATCTGACTTACAGCTTTGCCTTATAAAAGCTAAGAGGGATGGAGTTAGCAGTCACAATTTCTAAGTGATTATATTACCATATATGTCTTATATGGAAACCCAGCTTCTTCTGATCTGAATTTCTGGTTAACATTAATTTTCTCTGTATCTTGATGCTTTAGAAACAGACAGGTTGGATCCAATTAGGGCAGATAATTTAAACCCTATTGAAAATACAAATGAAGCCCCTTCCAACTCCAAAATCCTTTTACGAATGTTACCTGATCACGATAGGTTTATTTTAGATGAATAAGCTTCTAAAACAGGTAATTTTATTTTCTTTCTTTTTTTCTTACAAAAGCAAAAGCATAGACTATCTTATTATCCCCCTATCCTCTTTTTAACAGGATCTATTATGGAGAATCTGATGCAGGGGAGAAAAGCTGCATAAATTTTGTATTACACTTTCTTTTTTTTAAGCAAAAAACAGGAATGATGAGCCTGCAATTATAAAAGAAAGTAATAAAAATTCAAATTCTAAAATTCCTGGAGCATGTCTGCACAGAAGTCAGGGCCATGTCCTCCTCATGTGCCACATGCTTTTATCTGTTGTAATTTGAGACAACTCAGTGTGTTCCCTTGGAAAAGTTCCATGAGCCCACTAGAAGAGAATGCATTTTCTTTTATCTGTCTTGTAGTGGGAACCTCTGTGTGCCAGTGAGACTACTGTGCCATATGTCTACCGCCATCCAGGTTTAAATCTTTATTGACATTCTGACCTTCACTTTTTTTTTTTTTTTTTTTTTTTTTTTTTTTTTTTTTTTTTTGAGACAGTCTTACTCTGTTGCCCAGGCTGATGTGCAGTGGCATGATCTCAGCTCCCTGCAACCTCCGCCTCCTGGGTTCAAGTGATATTCCTTCCTCACCCACCAGAGTAGCTAGGACTACAGGCATCCACCACCACACCTGGCTGATTTTTTGTACTTTTAGTAGAGATTGGGTTTTGCCATGTTGGCCAGGCTGGTTTCAAACTTCTGATTTCAAGTGATCCACCCACGTTGGCCTCCCAAAGTACTGAGATTACCAGTGTGAGCCACCATGCTTGGCCATGACATTCACATTGGCGCTTCTTACAGTGGGTCAAATAGTCTTTTGTGAAAATGTGAATGAGGGTATATTTAACAATGCAGTTTTCATCAAAATAGCTCAACCAGGGTGGCTGAAGAATTAAAGAAAAGCAAGAATCATTAGTGTTTTCTTAAAAACTCTAAAATCTTAATTGCCTCTTTTCTACCAAGGGAAAGTTTGAAACTTTGACAAGTAACACAAAAAACATATCAATTTTCTCATGTTTTAGGGCATACCTAGTTTTAACTCTCTTCTAAAAACAATTGTTTTGCAATGACATAATTGTATAATTGAACCCTAGTAATTTTAAAGATACAGCATGTTAAAATGTCAATAGAGTAATTTATACATCTGCTGTGTTTCCCCTAAACAATGGGACCCAGATATTACAAAAATTTCAAAAACTGAGAAGGAAAAATATGAAAGCCAAGAGCTTTAATAACTGGTAGATCAATGTTCAATTTATAATCACATAATATAAGTCACCTTACTTAGAACAGAAAACCTTCCCAGGGAAGTGTAATACATGTTTTTCAAAGCTGTCACACTTATTTTACTTGTATAGTCTTGAATAATGCAAAAACTATATATAACTCTATACATAACCCTAGGGAAAAATGTATAACAATAAGTATGTTTCTGATTTCCATGATTTTTGCTTTTGTGTTCATTGACTTGACAGTCTAAATCAGTCACGTAAAAGGTGAATGGTATTTTGCCTCGACAAGAACTGCACTTCAGTATAGCTGGCTCTTTAATATAACTGTGGTATAGTCTGCATGGTATATTGTACAGTTAAGGTATTTTATGTACTGATATACAGAAATTCAGAATATATTGTTTAAGGAGAAAAACATATTGCAAAACATTGTATATGTAAAAAATGAAACACTAAGAATCCATATTTTTAATTTTTACATATGTTGTGAAGAAATATCAGAAGATATCTAAGAAACAAATAAATTTATAAATAGTGCAAAATATATAGAGGTGACTGGAACATGAAGGGGTTAAGATTTGATAAGTTGAGACTTATTGAAGTGTGGCTTTGTTTATGGTTTTGATTTTTAAAACATGTAAAAGTATTACTGACTATAAAGTATATTTATAAATATTATATAGTTATTTAAAATTCTCTTTTGTCACCATTAATGACCATTATTCTTGATAAATGTATCAACAAGAATTTAAAAGATTTTAAAAATTTACTAATTATGTTTCTAAAATTTGTCATTAAGTTATTCTTTGTTTTTACCACTAACACTGGGTTGATTTGCATAAGTAGAAAGAATATATATATACACACTCTGTCTATATACAGTTATATATAACATTTATGTCAATACATACACATCATTCACATATGCATGCATATTAGAGATAATACATTTTCAAGGTAAACCAGAGTTTACCAACTTTGTGCTATTTATTATGGTGGCAATCTTTTCACTTGCAGCCTAGAATGAGATTAAGTCAAGCTTACTTTGAATTTCATTCAATCTGACAAATATTTCGGGGTTATGTACATAACTAGTGAATAGTTACGTACTAGTGAATGAAACCCATGGGTCTCCCTACCCTAGTGGATAGAACATTTGAAGTGGCTGGAAAAGACAGAGAGATAGGTTATAAATAAGAAATGGAATATATTAATAATTTTGCATTATTTTTATTAAGTTCTATGAGAAAAATGAAAAAGTAGAGCCATGTAAGAGGGATCAGAGTACCAGGGAGGTTGAGAATTTAATTTTAAATAAAATAGGGTGTACCTAATGGAGAAGATAACATTTGAATGAAGACTTGGAGAATATGTGAATGTTAGCCATGTGAATGTCTGAGGGAAGAGTGTTCTAGGAAGATGTAATAGCTAAGGCAAAGGACCACAGGTAGGGGCATGCCTTAGTTACTTAAGGAACAGCAAGGAAGCTATTGCAAAATGGATACCAAGGAGAACAGAAGGAGTTAGGTCAGAGAAAATGGACTAGAACCCGTATGTCATGTATTCTTGGTTTTCATTCTTGGTGAAGCTGGAAATCATTGTAGAGTGAACAAATAAATAGTATGAACCTGACTTATGTTTAAAAAGAATAGGTTGTTGGGGGCCAAGATAGAAACGGGAAGAACATTCATTAAAGTTTTTGCAATAATCCAGGCAAGAGAAGTAGTGACTTGGACCAGAGTGGGAGGGGGTAGATTGTGGGAAGTGTTCATATTCTGGATATATTTTGAAGATGCAGCCAAAATGATTTGATGATAAAGTGGCTGTAGGCTAGGAGAGAAAAAGAAATCAAGCATGATTTAATGTATTTGGTCTTGGATACTGAATGGAGTTGTTGAAACCATCCTTATAAACTTCAATAAGTTTATCAGGAAGAAGGGAGCGGGAGAAGTGAGAATAAACTGAGCCTGAAGCACATGCAGCAGTAGTTAGGTCAGCCTGCTCTCTGACCTGCATCCACATAGTTATTTGGCACCTATTGCCCCAGAATCATGCAGATCCTGTGAAAAGAGTATAGTTCTTTTAAACTACTCTATAAATGAAAACTTTAACACTATAAAATATTCTCTATTTGAACCATTCTTTGTGGTCCTGCATACCAGTAAAACTACTGGCATAAACTCATCTGAAGAACTCCATGAGAAGCTGAATGCAGTTTCCTCATCCTGATGATATCTTACTTACCCTAACTAATCAATGACCCAATTTTCCAGCCTGTCACCCTGCATGATCTCCTTAAAAACCCTAGCCCAGAACTCTTTAGGGAGATAGATTTGAGATCCCCTCCCATGTCCTTGCTCAGTTGCCCTGTGATCATTAAACCCTTTATCTTCTTCAAACCCTGATGCTTTGGTATGTTGATATGTTACTGCACAGCAGGTATGTGAACCTGGTTGTCCTGTAACATTACTTTCAACCAGGACTGAAAAGTATTGCACAAGATAGTCATGGGCAAGCAACAGTAGGACTACAAAGGAAGAAAAAATCTGGAGTGAATTAGGTAAAACTTCCTAGGAAAGAAGCAATAGGGTACAAATCTAAGTAAATTAATTCTCCAGCTGTCTTGTGCAATACTATGATAAGTTATAAGTGACAGTTTTGTTGCTTCCATGCCGCTCACCAAATCTCTTGTGAGACAATAAATTCTGTTGCTATTTACCTTGGAACTGGATTCTAAGCACAGATTTGTCCCAACCAGGAGTCAGGACTCTAACCCTATTTCACCAAACTAAAATTACATGAATAAATCCTACATATACATGACTATACTGTAAGCTTATAATGCAGCTAACCCTCCAATGTTGATAATAAAGATGATAATAAAAGGTAATGAATGGCTAAAAAGTCTTGTATGCTGACTTTGTAGTACTATGTATAATTTTGTTAAGCAAATTTGCTTCCCTAGGTATTTTTGAAAACTAATGTTTCAGTTAACTGATGTTTGGGATGAAAAACTGAATTAACTGAGTTAAATTCTACTATTAGGTCTAAATTAAATTCTACTCTTAGAAGGTAAAAGTTGAGAATAAAATATTTTGAATACCAAAAATTACTCAAGTACAAAAGACAGAAAAAATCTTGTTATGGAAGAAATAATCCAGAAACAAACTATTTATTATGTTTTTCTTATTTTGGTAAAATATATGTCTTAGTTGAGAATCTGTGATCAGTATAGAAGTATAAGAATGATGCCCCAATTTTAATTTAGTATAGCAATATAATAAAGAAATGTCAAGAAGGCATTTCAAATTGATTTCACTGAAAGTAGTTTGTTGATATTTTTCAAAGAGAAAAAACAAATGATCACATCCAAAAGAGTGCCATCTGGGTGTCTACTGTGGTGTACTGGTATTCACAACTAATTATATGACATTGTCCTATTGGAATGGATTAAGAATATGCATTATCAAAGAAAGGAAACTGGTAAGACCAGGGTCAGCATAAGAGATGTTAAAGCACAGGTTCCCATCTTCTCTCATTATTCCACAGAGACCCATGTGAGAGCCAGGGCACTGCTGGATCCACATTTCAGCTTGAGGGAACCCTTCACTCTGTGGTTTTTCATCTATAAGAGACATCCTTCAGAGAGCAGACTTGTCAATGAAATAATATATAACCTATTAGTTGCCAGACTGTTTTGATTTTGAGTTCTAGCTTTTAAACTGAGCTGTCTAGCTCCCCTGCTGCTGGAGATATTGAGGATCTCTCTCCAAGAGTCCCTAGTCTCTGATATTACTTACGGCTCCTCTTGGTTCAGGCTTCCCAGAGTAGGCCCCTTATATCACTTCTAGACAACTCTGCCTGTTATTAAATAAAATATTTTGTATTACAAAATGCAGGACATTTTCATAAATTTCTGTGATTGAAGATATTGGAATAGTTTCAGGCTGATAATATAACTAATTTTATTCATGACTGAGTTTGTGACATTTCAGATAAGGTTGAGAAAAAAAGCTAAGCTTCTGCATGTAGGAGGGTTTTCTGTTATCAATTTTTTTGTGATACTGCTCTTTGCAGTGACTGTAAATAGCTTTGCAACTACACTTAATTTGGAAGATTCTATAATTGCCCCCATGTCTCTGAAAACCTTGTTTTAACTCTTGTCAATATAAAAATCATTCATAAATAATTAAAATAGAACATTTGTCCCCATGAGCTACCTAGAAGAATAAAAATCAGGCCCCATTACAATTTTTTAAATAGATGAAATATTTTAAGCCAATTTTTCCTCTTATTTGTTTCTTAATCAGTAACCTGGGAACAATGGTAAAGAGTGTTTTAGGAAGTCTTAAAATGCTATTTAATGTTTGCTGGTTATTTGCAATATTCACAAACTCCCCTTTTATGTCACAGATGCTGGGAATTTAATGGTCAAAGCAACTCTCACTACTCTCAGCTCCTAGTAACCTATAAAACTGAAATAAATAATTTTATTCCCTGGAAGTTGTGAAACTCTCCTGTATACAAAAATATCTGAAGGGAAAATCTTAAGGAGCCGATAATAAGAAAACCTATGCAGAAATCACCTACTCTTTCTTTAATCTGTTAGCACTTGGGATGACTTTCAGGGCTTCAAAAAATCTATGAGCACAGATAGAATCTATAGTAAGAAGTGGACTATAGTGTCATGAAAATGCACAGTTCAGATCTCTTGCTGTGATGAGTGCATTTGTGTAACAACTCTAGCTGTTGCTGCTCTGGATCTACCACCAGGCTTTCGCCGAATCCACGTTTTCTGCATATTGCCACAGACAATAACTGAGCATAGCAAAACTGTTTATTCAAAACTGCTCCCATGAAATGAGGGATATCTCTGGTGGCCAACTTTGGCTAGAGGTCACTCCATCAACCTGAGAAAACTCCTTAGACCGGCTTCCTGAACGATTCACTTTTTTTCTACAGACCCCTTCACAGATGTCATAGGCTCATATAATATCAAATATAGTTTTAAATTTCTTCCTGATGACTTCTACTCCTCTTCTTTATCTTTCATTGCTATTTCCCCAGTAAATCTCTTGCTTGCACCTTGACTTCTATCTTAGCATCTGCTTCTTGGGGGACTCAGCACAATATATGCTTCTTTCTCCAGTCTCATACTGAATCTCCTCTCGTTCACTCTGCCCCAGCATGTACAATGATATGTATTGTTTCTAAAGGATGGTAAATTTTCACCTCAGAGACTGCACAAGCTATCCTGGATTTCTAGTTGGCAGCTTGCCCTCATTAACTAGCTAACTTCTCTTCTTTCAGATTAAAGGAAACATTGTCAGGCCGACTATCCATGACTACCCTATCAAAACAGTACTACAGATCAGATTACTGTTTATTTTCTTCATATTACTTAAACATAATCATTGTTTATTTCCTGTAGATTAAAAACCTGTTTTTATAGCTGAATTTTGGCTATATTTCATTCATAGATAATAAGTAATTAAAATACTTTTGGTATCTTTACTTTATGATGGTAGTGGAATAGTTAGGAATACATGGAGATTCCTATGTAACAAAAATGTTTTGCATTGCTTCTGACAAAATACAGTAAAAGCTAAAATATTTTAAAGTGCTACTCAAGATGAAGTATCAGAAGAAAATATTGCAGTAGTGTAGATGAAGAAGAAAACAGACAAAGCCAGAAAATAAAACAACTTTTTTTTTAAAGTGAGCCTACCAACAATCTAATGGAGAAGTGCTTATTAGATTTTAATTTGTGGACCACTATTAGGTGATAGCTCCTTCTCCGCATTATCTACCTGGCTGGCTTTCCTTCAGGATGAAGCTCAGGCAGCACCTTCTCCCAGGAAACTTCTCCCAGCACTTTCTCCCAGTACAATTGCAGAACAGAAAAGAAAATCTAACTCTTAAAAGCAGCCATAGAGGAAAAAATGTAAGAAAGAAATAGAAGACTTAAAGTTGACTTCCCAACATTATGGAAGACAGGATACAGTGGAATAGTATCCTCTGAGTTAAGAGAGAAAATAATTGGCAACCTAAAATAGATTGCTCAGAAAAAACATATCTTTTAATAATTGGAATAAATTTTCTGCTGTCCTTCAGTTAAGCTATCATGGAGAAAGTTTGCCTTCAACAGATCTCTGCATTTACCTTGCATCCATACATTTAATATCATTCAATTAACTTTTTATTTTTTTTTTGCCAAGTTAAAGAAGACAACATTTTTATTCCAGGTTATGCAGGTCAACTCCTAAAGGCAACAGCAGGAATACAAATGTAATTTTAACCATTGTTGCCATTTACACTATCAATAGACTTCTTGTAATATGTAAATATATATATATATTCATATATTATAAGAAGCATTAATAAAAATTGTTTTTGAAGTATAATTATTATTTAAATATTTGCCCATGTAGCTTTCATCCAAACACTTGAACAATTTTATTGTAAATGGCCAAATTTAAATGTTTTTAAAATTTTAATCATTTATTTATTTTTTGAAGCTAATTTATAAATATATATAAAATTGGCTCTTTTTGGGTAGAGTTTGCATTAGCTTCTTCTTGCTGCTATAACAAATTTCCACAAGTGTAAGTGGCTTAAAACAGCAAATGTATTGTCTTGCAGTTCTAGAGATCAGAAGTCCAAAATGGGTTGGCTAAGCGGAGTTCAAATTTAAATATTAATTGAATTAGTATTATAAGCCAATTTGCATTATGACATAACTAGCCTATATCTATTTGGAATTGTGTGAGGTATAGACTATTGTGTTAAACAAGGAACAAAGAATGAAGGCTGGACAATTAAGAGATCTGGGCCATGATGCAAGTTTGTTAGTAGTGACAAAGGACAAACTAGCTATCTTCTAATAAAAATTTTATATTTGGGGATTTATTGAACTGACAGTCTGAAGTACCTACTCCATGCTTCAGCACAAGCTGCTTTGGAAAGCAGAAGATTTCAAGTAGCCAAATGCAGCTGCTCTGTCTCACTTTTCATGGTGGGGCGTGGCTACTGAGGATTCTCAGTTATCAACCACCTGGGGGAAGATTGAGACTCATCACTGAACATATGGGAGGTTGTCAATAAATATTTTTTTTTAAGGAAGAGTTACTAATATATTAAATGAAACATTCCAAACATGAATTCCAAATATTAATATTCCAAATTTAAGAATATCTTGAGATAGTATGCTTCCACTGTACAACTAAACACAACTTATATATAAACAATTTCAATATATATTTAAAATATATATCTCAGAAAAATTTTCATTAATATTTTGAATTATTTTAAAATTTCTTTATTTTGGTTTTTATCTTTCTCTTTTATATCCCTGAGAAATTTAACAATCAACATTTTTAGTTTTTTGTCTGATATTTCAAAGATTTCATTTTGACTTAAATCCATTGCTGGAGAGCTAGTTTGATCTTTCAGGGTTGTTATAGAATCCTGTTTTGTCACATTGCCAAAATTATTTTTCCAGTTCCTTCTCATTTGGATAAACTATTTCTTCTAATTATTTTTGAATTTATTTTTGTTTTCACTTTTTAAAATTTCTTGTATTTTTCCCTTGAGGATTCGACTTTATGATTACATTTTATTGTAACCTAATTGGGCTCTGAGTGCTTTTAGGTGTGAAGATTTTGTATGAGTTCCTTGGTTGGAGAGAGTCTTTGTAGGATGGCTTTCTCAGATGCTGGTGGCAGTAGTAAAGTGCTCAGTATGTGAACAGGTTCACTGTCTCCTGTGGGGTTGAAATGGGAGAGTTCTCTTGAACGGTGTCTATTCCCCAGTGATGTGCACTTGTTTTCTCAACATTTTATTTATTCGGTTGAATAGTTTGGGCTGTAGGTCAGTAGGAGAGGTGTCAATAGGTAAAAACTTGCTATGACTAAAGCAGGTGGAAAATGCAATACCCAGTGGTGATCAAAGGTCCCAGCCTTTACAGAGGTATCTAGAGGACCTCTCTGTGAAAACCACCAAGGTCTTTTTAGGGAGAAGGTAGGAAGACATCTTAGCTCCCCTGCCAGGACAGAAGAAAGTAATCCATATCCCATTCTGGCCCTGAGATGCCTGTCTGATCTGAATAGTTAGAACTATTCTATGTAGACTGTGGGATTTCTTGGTTATGGATAATAGCCTTAGGGTGTTGCCTTTCTTAAATGCCAGTTTCAGTAGTAATGAATGGTTACATGGATAGACTCAGGGCCTCCTGGTTAGCCAGGGTGAAGCAGGCAATGGTGGTAGCTGGGGTCATGCACAAGTTTTCTCTTTCCTGGGTGCTGGGTCATTCATCCTGCAGCTTCTATAATGGACTGTGTCAGTTGGCCTACAGCTAGAAGGTAGCACTTAGAAAAGAGTACCAGCTATGGTGGTAACACTGGGATTTGTATCTGCCATATGTTACCTAGGGGAGGTATTCTGGTGTCTCAGGCAATAGGCAAGGCTATAGAGCTCCCAAAAGTTTATGTCCTTTGTCTTAAGCTACCAGGGTGGGTAGAGGGGCAAAGCCAGTTGGGGCTGAGTTAAGCAAGTCTGTACTCTGGCTTCCTACATGTGGGTGCAAGCAGTGGTCCTAGTGGGGGCTGGAGGACAGTCCTCTGGCCACTGGGGCAATGTTCCAGGGAGGAGTGCAGCTTCCTCTGCTGTACAGAAGTGTTAGCATGAGGAGTGGGGAGTGGAAGGTGGCAGTAAGCCCCATCCAGTACCCACACACCTGGTAAGGCAGGTATCACACCCACAGTGTTCCACTAACAGCAACTAGCTAGGTTCTAGGGAGTGTGCACTCAGAACTCAAAACTGTCCCAGGCCATAAGCCATTCCCACAAAGACACAAACCAAAATTGTCAGACCATGCCTCTCCTCATCTACCCACAAAGCAGGGGCACCCAGCTCCTGCACCCATGACTACAACCCACTTCCCACTCAGCCCTTGGTTCTGGCCAATGGGGTTCATCCCCACTCGAGATTATATCGTGAATCTCAATTGTGAGCTTCTTTCAACCTGTTCCACCACCCAAGTTAACTGGAAAACATCTGCGAGGTCTTCTGCGATGTAACATCAGGAACAGCTTCCCTCCATTTCCTCTGGAAACTGGGAGTGCACACAAAGCACGTCCTGATGCCACCCCTCGTGTACTCCCCATCACTCACTAGATCAGCTCCAGTGCTGGTTAGGGTTGAGGCCTTCTCCCGTGGCCTGGATTGCTAGGTTCCCTGGTGACAGTGTATATTCTGCCAACAATTTATCCCTCCTCACACTCTGTCTAGCTCATGGTTTATGCTGCTGCCCACAGCTTCTTCCATCCGGTCTGTGGTTTCTTTCAGTATTCTTGTTACATTCGTGTATTGATTCTTGAAACAAAGTTCACAGCATGAATCTCTACACACTATTTTGTCTTTCCAAGTGGGAGTGTCATACTAACAATGCCTCCAATCCATCATCTTGTTTGACTGTCTCATTCAAGAAACTTCTAACAGACAAATTTCAGGCTGAAGGAGGGAGACCCCAGAAGGAAGATCTGAGATGGAAAAATTATAAACACAGAACTTGCACAATGAATAAGTACATAAAGCAAAACTTTTATAAAATGCTAAAAGTAGTAATGGCTAAGCTGTAGAGTTTTTAAAAAGCAGAAACATAAATAATAATAATTTGAAGACATCATTTATCTGAAAGAATGGTAGACAGACCTGGCAAAGCTTCCCAGGAGATGGCTAGCTTGCCTGGGTCCACCATCTCTGCATTCTTGCGAGTTCCTCAGGCTGACATGACACGGGTTCTATAGGCTATAATAAAAAGCTTTATGATTGGTGAATGCACTTCCCAAAATATTCACTCTACTTTTGGTATCCATAAAGCTAAGTAAGCTATTTTTTTTCTTTTCTGTATCACAAACATGATACTGTAGTGTGGTTACTTTTTAAAAACCGAGACTAGTGATTATCTTACATTGCTGTAATACATTCCAGTATTGTCTAGCTTTTAAAAACTTTAGAATATTTTACTTTACCATTAGAGAAAAAAAAATCATTTTTTTCCCTTTTCTAAAGAAATATTTTTCTCTAGTGGTAAAATAAAATATTCTAAATTTTTAGAATATTTTAATGGTCAAGTTACTTAAATTTTCAGACTTACATTTTCTCATTTTGTAAAGTGTGAACCATGATATGCATTGAAGATAAAATAAATGAGTTAATATTATTTAGAAGGGTGCCTGGCCCATACCAATCCTTACAAATATCAGCTACTATTATTTGATTTTTCTTTGGTTAAAAATGTTTCATTTTATTTATTCTTTAAACCTACTGCCCATTCTAAGTATTTGTCACATAAAGAAACCTTATTTTTCTTGCAAACAATTTGGAAAAGCAATCTTAAAATAATTGCATGTATTATTTTAATCAACCAAAAAATACATTTATCATAGTTTAATGAAGTGTGGTTTATCATTTAATTTGTTTCTGTCAAAACATACCCTTGGTAACAAAAAACTTTTTTTCTTATTTATTACATTGTCTTTCACCTTTCAGTCAATGTACTATGGACCTCTCTAGAGAGAATGCTTCAATTAATGGCTTTAGAGAAGTTGTTTCCAACTATTGATTAGCAGTAAAACTTGTCTCAGCAATTTTTAGACTAGGTCTGGGATGCAATGGACTCAGAATCTGAAAAGTAAAGTCTTTCTCTTATAGGTGGTAAGGGTGCTTGATGACAACTTTTTTTAGGAGAAAATAAAAGAAATTGTGTGATTTTAGTAATAATAAATTTATTTTTTTCCTTTTGGATAAATGATCAGAACCCTAAAGTACACTGTGATAGTTTATATTTTTCCTTTACCTTTCCCTCAAGCTACCAGATGTATAATTTTATACAGTGATTTCCAAAAAAAATTTACTTGCGTTTTCTTTGAGAATTCAAAGCTGTAGGCAGCTTTAGTCATCCATGCCGAACACTCATTCTCTTATACAAAGAGGCTGTGACATGCCCATATTGATGAGGCCAGAAATGAACCCAGAAGCTCCATGTCCACACTCCGTGCTGAAAGCTCCTTCCTTTGGGTTTCGTTACTCTGAATCAGCAACAGGAAGCCAGAGAGCAGTGTTGCTAATGATGTTAACTTAAATTCTGCTTAACATGTGCCAGGCACAGTTCTAAGCCCTAAAATTCATTTAATCTTTATAATAACTATGAGGTTAGTGCTGCTGTTGCCCTTATTGTTATGCTGAGGGAAAGGTTGTTTAGATACTTTGCCCAAGGCTCCACAGCTAGGAAATCATAGAGCAGGGATTCCAACCCAGGCAGTTTGTCTCTAGAGTCCATGCCCTGTCGCATTTATAATAAAATCTACAATCTAATCCTCAGAAGATTGAATTCACTCGTATCACTCACCATCATCATTCACCATCATCAAGATGCACTGGCCATTTTATTTCTCTAGGTTTGCTAAATGGCTCAGGATCATTTCATTTATTGCTTCCTCAATAAGACTGGGATACTCTCTTTTTTACTCTTCAAATTCAACATATACTGGGGAAAAAAGGAGAGATAAAAGCATAACCAAGTGTAGTTATTTCTGAATCTGTTGCTGAAAGAGAACTTCTGAGTCCTGTTTCTCTTGTAGACGTGGAAACTGAAGCCCACACAAATAAAGGTCATCCAGTTAGTGAGAAAACACAGACAGTAATCTATCTTTTGATTTTCAAAGTAGTGCTCCTTTTGCCTGCATTCTGAACATGTCAAACTGTTTCTCAAATATAAGGAAAAATTTATTGGACAACATTTGTAATTTTTATTACACTTCAGATATGCAGAAATCTTTACTTATTATCTTTCCCCCTTTTCCTCCTCACTATTCCGCCAGTTTTTCTTCATCTTTTTCTCCTCCTTCTCCTTTTCCTCTTACTTTTGTTCCCAGTGCTGCATTGTACATGGAATAATTGGAATTCTCAGGCATTGCTGGTGAGAATGTAAAATGCAGGTGGAGCCACTTAGGAAAGTAATTTGACAGTTCCATAAAAAGTTCAACACACACTTACTGTGGCTTATATCTTCCACTCCTAGTTACTTATGCAAGAAAATTAAAAGCCCATTTCCATACCCATTTTCTGTAAGAACATCCATTACAGCTTTATTGGCAATAGCTAAAAACTGGAAACAACCCAAATGTCCACTAATATGTGAATAAATGGACAAATAGATTCATGCAATGAATTACTACTCAATAATAAAAAGGAATAAACTATCGGTACACACAAAAATGTAAATACACTTCAAAATAATTACGTTAAATGAACAAAGCTAGATATGAAAAAGTACCTAGTTTAGGATTCCATTTATATAAAATGCTAGGCAATGCAAACGAATCTATAACTGCCACTAGTTATAGTGGCAGAAAGCAAATCAATGTGTACGTGGCGGGTAAGAACTGGGCAGAAACAGGTAAGAGTAATATAAAAATCTTGAGGAAACTCTTTGGGCGGTGAGTTTTTAAGAATTGTTTTGCTTATACTAATTGTTTTGATGGTATACACATATGCCAAAACTTATTAAACTATGTAATTTAAATATGTTTCGGTGGCATATGTGTACACCATCAAAACAATTACTATAAGCAACAAAATGAGTTTCCTCAAGATATAATTGCTATCTCAACAAAATGTCTTTTTAGAAAACATGTAGAAAAACTAAAAGTTTATTCCACCTGCCTGCCTTAGCTGTTCTTTTATGTGTTAAAGTAATTCTTACCTAAAAAAACTAATATTTGAATACGCATTCCTTTCTCAAAGTGCCAGAGGAAATTCAATCATGAGAGGAAAATGATCATCAAATTAACCCTTTTACTATTTCAACAAAGTTTCCATTGTGGTAGACTTGACTGCATGGGAAACTCCTTGTATTTATATTAGAATCAGTATCAATCAGAGAGACAAAATTCTAAAGTATCTACTTTTTTCACTTCACCTCCTTTTATTCAAAATTGGCTGTGAAATGCAAAGAAAGGCCATACTGGAGCCTTCTGGACAGGAAGAAAGAGAAGAGAAAAAAATCTAGTGTAGAGTCTGGCTGTCCATTTTCCCAAGGTCTTTAGAGGATGAGAAGACCAAGATAATGAGCTTCCAAATAGGAACTTCCCTGCAATGCACCTATGCTGCCACCATGAGAAAGAGATGATTTGAAGACAGTGCAGAAAACAAAGGCAGAAGAAGCTTCAGATCTCTCCCAAGTACCAGTGACTTATGGCTCTGTCCTACCTCTATATATTTTGTTGTTTGTGCTGATTCGTTGGCTTTTTATTTTACTTATGTTAAATGTGAAAAGGGAAATTATCTCATTTGTCATAAGTATTAAAGTCTCCACTCCTAGAAATGTGTTCCAATAAACGGCATTCATGTTTAAAAGGATCTATATAGAGAATGCCTCTTCCTTGGGTTGGACATATATGTTGGGTAGGAGGTTCTTGGAGAAAATGAGCTCCGTGCATCATTTGTAAAAGTTAATTTAGCAATGGCAAATTATAACAGTGCTTATTTTAGCAGAGTATGATATAACCCAATGAAACACAAGTTATCAGCACTAATACTAAGAGTTTGTGGTCTTTATTTAATGGTAATTTGTTCCATGATAATTCTTTTTATGTTTCAATGATAGTATTATTTGAACTTGAAAAAGATAAAAAGCTGCTGAAATGAAATTTTTAGAGTGGCTCAGTCTCAGTGAATTGTGATTTACCACTTCTATTACTCAGGATCTAGCCCTTACCTAAGCTTTTAGGGGCAATAGAAATATTTCCTACCAGTATATGAAAAACAAGAGCCATGTGCTTAGACACAGGAACCAAAAGAAGAACTGTCTTAAGTGGTATTGAGGCCAAGTAGATCACAAAGGTAATATTTTAAAACCCTAAGAGGCATCTGCAAATTTTGCTATTATTATGTTGAAAGGTAATTCATGTTGCTGAAACAGATAAATCTTTTGCTATTTTCTTTCACCAAATACATTTTAGTCAAATAACAAAATAGCTGTACAAATATTAATATTTTTTCAGTAAGTAAACATCAAGGGTTCATTTGGCACCTGCTGTGTGCAGGGCATTTAGCTTAGCATGAAGCTAAGCATCATAGAAAAGAATGTATGTGTTTTTCAAAGAGCTGATATTCCTCTTGAAAAATGTAAGACTGACATATTTGGCATAACTAAAGAATAAAAAGGGGCAAGCATAATCAAGTGTATGATGGTTTCCAAACATCAGGTGCTTATGAATAATCCAGGTTCCTTAGGCCCTGACACCAGATATTCTAATTGAATAAGCCTCTGACCCACATATGACCATGATAATGTTTTAAAATGATAATTTTGTGCAATAAAATCAGTAAGATTGAGTGTCATAATTAACAATATGTTTTTAACATCTCAATAATAAACTAGAAGATACATGGAAGGTCAGTGAGGCATGGAATTATAACTCAAGAAAGTAAATTAAAATATGCTTTTCTGAACTACTAGTTTCTGAGTTAATCTCTCACATACCCTTCAGCGAGGGACAATATTCAAGACCAGACATGTTACAAATTCCTTCCCAGACATAGTCTCACATATAATAATGGAGTAGGAGAGAGTCAGAATGTATTCTAAGCCTGATCAAAAAGTAGAATCAAACTTTACACTGCATTGGATGAAATTCTAAAATGAATAAGAATGTATATACATATATATGTTTATTTCACGTTGGACTATAAGCATTCATATTCTAAAACTGGATGATAATTTCAGAATTAGGAGGCTGTTTGATTGAGGGTTTATGAAGAATGTGAAAAAGCACCACTTATAGTCTCCATGTCTAGTGAATTAGTTTTATATCAAACTGATATACAAATTCATAATTGCATATTGAGTAATATGAAAAGAATGTATGTGATTATTATAACAGCAAAAAGCTCTCAACTCATAAGACACAATGTAAAAAGAATAAAATATTCTATAACATTTTTCTATCATTTCACTTTTGCTTATGTGTATATGCTTATGTGTATGCAGTGGGAGTTAAATATTATCTGTCATTAACAAAATAATGACTAATTAGCAATATATTAAATTCAAAATTGATCAAAGAAAACTTTACAAACACAGACAAATTTGATTGCATTTATTTAACAAATATCACATTGAATCAGAATATAAATTTGTTTCCAAAATTATTTTCTGAGGTACCATACACATTTAAAATATCAAAATTATCCAAAGAATTCATATAAATTATAGTACAAAGGTATTATGTTGAAAAATGATGTATCATTATTATGTACATGTATTTTACATTAGAATCATAACTTGTTTAGTAATGTTACTAAAGAAAGAAAAATAGATGTTCTGTATTGGTATATTAAGACATGTACAGTTAGATAGGTATATACACAAGACACATATGTTAAGAATCTATGGACAATTGGGCTATTATGCCTGAATAAGAAAGGTAGAATTTTTACAAAAACATTTTGAAATGATAAGAATCTAATGGGCAGATCATTTACTTTTTTCATGCTGTCTATTTAAGAATATTTTTAAAAATGGTGAAAGAAAAGGTTAAGAACTGAATGAAGAAAATGTATTTTCAAATATGAGGAATGCAACCATTGCAGTTTACTACCAAGTCTTCAGTCTTATAGGGTATTTATGATGTGTATACTGAGTGAGAAACAAAAGTAATGATGATATTTATGATTGAGATTATTTTTATTGCCATAAATTAACCAGTTCTATTGAATTATTACAGGATAAAGTTTTGTATCTTGCAAACACACTCAAGTTTTAGGTGATTGCTGCAAAAATAAAATGAATTATCACATCTTTCAGATCAACTGGGATGAGTACATTTCTAGCTTAAAAATAAACATAATAACTTTGCCTTTTAACCATGACGAAATAACAAGGATGATAAACTCCTTTCATAAATAACTATAAAATTGGGAGAAAAACACATGAAATAATTATTTTTAAACATTGGAAACATACAACACAGGCACATGAGCTCTGTGATGAGAATCAAGGGAATCCACAATCAACCCTAGCGGTCTGGCTGGAGGCACATTCTAAATGACTGTGTAATTAAGGAAGTGTCAAGTGGTCTCACTGAACCAAGGACCCAGAGATTAGATACCAGGAGAAGTGAGGTGAGAGGAAATTGTGTAAAAAGCAAAAATACAAGCAGCTTCAGAATTTTCCATTTGTGTCTTTGCTGAGAACTATGCTACACTTCCATAGGGTGAGGCTCCTTGAGGCAGGACTACAGTGTTTTAACTGAATAACTTTCTAAGCTCACTTGAAGTAGGGAGACAGTCAAACCTTGGCCAGCATTGTGGAGAGGTCTCAGTCATCATCCAAAGCATTTAGTAATCTCAGAAGTGTCATGCTTCAGTAGTGAATTAAAATAAGCCTTAGAGTAAAAGACACTCCAGAATTATGGGGAATAAAACCATTTTGTTTAGTATCAAAAACATAAGATAGCAAAATACACACAAAACCTACACACTGAAAGCTAAACAGCATTGCTAAGGGAACATTTTTAACATTTAAACAAATGAAAAAGAATATTTTGGGCTCTCTGCTCCTCCTGTTCGACAAACAACTGCATCTCCTCTCCCATCACCAGCCGCATCCCTGAGACATCATGGGGAAGGTGAAGGTCAGAGTCAATGGAGTCAACTGATTTGGTCGTGTTGGGCACCTGGTCACCAGGGCTGCTTTTAACTCTGGTAAAGTGAATAGTCGCCATCAGTGACCACTGTGTTGACCTCAACTACATGGTCTACATGTTCCAGTATGATTCCACCCATAGCAAATTCCATGGCACCCTCAGGTCTAAGAATGGGAAGCTTGTCATCAATGGAAATCCCATCACCATCTTCCATGAGCAAGATCCCTCCAAAATCAAGTGGGGTGATGCTCATGCTGAGTATGTGGTGGAGTACACTGGTATCTTCACCACCATGGAGAAGGCTGGGGCTCACTAGCAGGGGGGAGTGAAAAGGGTCATCATATCTGCCCCCTCTGCTGATGCCCCCATAATCGTGATGGGCGTGAACCACGAGAAGTATGACAACAGCCTCAAGATCATCAGCAATGCCTCCTGCACCACCAACTGCTTAATTCCCCTGGCCAAGGTCATCCATGACAACTTTGGTATGGTGGAAGGACTCATGACCACAGTCCATGTCATCACTGCCACCCAGAAGACTGTGGATGGCCCCTTCAGGAAACTGTGGCATGACGGCTACGGGGCTCTCCAGAACATCATCCCTGCCTCTACTGGCACTGCCAAGGCTGTGGGCAAGATCATCCCTGAGCTGAATGGGAAGTTCACTGGAATGGCCTAACGTGTCCCCACTGCCAACGTGTCAGTGGTGGACCTGACCTGCCACCTGGAAAAACCTGCCAAATATGACAACATCAAGAAGGTGATGAAGCAGGCGTCAGAGGGCCCCCTCAAGGGCATCCTGGGCTACACCGAGGACCAGGTGGGGTCCTCCGACTTCAATAGCAACACCCACTCTTCTACCTTCAATGTTGGGGCTGGCATTGCCCTCAATGACCACTTTGTCAAGCTCATTTCCTGGTATGAGATGAATTTGACTACAGCAACAGGGTGGTGGACCTCATATCCCACATGGCCTCCAAGGAGTGAAACCCTTGGACCACCGGCCCCAGCGAGAGCATGAGAGGAAGAGAGGCCCTCACTGCTGGGGAGTTCCTGCCACACTGAGTCCCCCACCACACGAAATCGCCCCTCCCCACAGTTTCCATGCAGACCCCTTGAAAAGGGAGGGGCCTAGGGAGCCCCACCTTGTCATGTACCATCAATAAAGTCCCCTGTGCTCAGAGCAAAAAAAGAGAATATTTTGTACAAAGTTCAGAGGACTCAATAGTTTTAAAGGGCATATTTCCCAAGGTTGATCTATAAATTCAATGGAAATCAGTGAAAATGTAGCAGGCTTTTTCATAGTAATTGACAAGTTTAGTCCAAAATTTACATGGAAATGCAAAAATTCTACAAGAATATTTGTAAAAAGAACATTTGGAGCACTTAAATGACCAGATTTCAATATTAACATTATGCTACAATATCAAGAAATAGTGAGTATTGGCTTTAGACATAGAGATGAGAATGGAGCAGAATGGAGAGTCCAGATGTAGACCTATGTAATATGATCAATGATTTTTTGACAATTGTACCTATACTTAGTAGAATAATGACCACTGAAAGGAACCTATAAATACTGCCTAATAAAGAAAAAAGATCTTCACCAAAGTGATTAAGTTAAGGATCTTGAGAGTGGAGGATTATCCTGGATTCTGAGTGAGCCCTAACTTCACACACACATAGGAAGAGGAGTGTGTAACCACAGAGGCAGTGTAACCACAGAGACAGAGATTGGAGTGATGAGACCGCAAGTCAAGGAATGGCAGCCATCAGAAACTGGAAGAATATGCTTCCTGAATCTTCTAGAGGGATCAGGCCCTACCAGCACCTTGATTTTGGACCAGTGATATGAATTTTGACTTTTAACCTTCAGAACTGTGAAATTGTGGGCAGCAGCACAGGCCAAATCCTGGGACCAAGAGAGCCCAGGTGCCGCTTGTGGGAGGCTCAAGTCCTGATGATTCAGGTCCAGCCCGTGGACGGCACGAGGCTGGTAGCGGCACCTGGCACACCTGGCCGGAATTTCCCAACTGCAAGCTTCCTTTGCCCCGCCCCCCTGCCTGGCCTATTTAAGCTGTGAGCTCAGCAACAATAAACGAGACTTGATCAGACTCCTGTCTTGTCTCCATTCTTCGCGTCTCCTGCCCATCCATCCCCACTCCCTCCCTTCGGGCTCCTGTTGTTGTCCTGCAGGTCGGGACATGAAATCATATTTTTATACTTCTAAGTCACTGATTTTGTGATAATTTGTTATAGTAGGCATAGAAAACGAAAGCACTGCCTAAGGCAATTAAAAGGGGAAAGAGTACTTTTTAAATAAATGGTGCCTGAACAGTAATTACATATATCTTAAAACTATAAATTTTCTATAGAATGTACAGTACAGCACAATGCATGCTTATTAAATGAAAGAGAAATCAGTGAGTGAAGAAATTTATATTGCTATGTGACTTGTTAAATTAACTGAACTTTCAAATTAATAAATTGCTTTTATTTTATTTTTGAAGTAACTTACATAACAAGACCTGTTGCTGACCTAGGTTTTTATTTATTTATTTATTTATTTTTCTTGCCTTTCAATTGTATTAAGAGTTTGGAGATTTTCTGGTTTTCCAAGATCAAGGGTTGAAGTTTATGAATTACAATTACTTTCTCTCACGTTTTTTCTTTCTCAATAGAGTATAGATTCCAAGTACCTGTTCATTTATCTACAAAATATTCATATTAAATAATTTGTGACTCAGCAGAGGTAGAAATAAAATTATTTTCTTTCACAAATTTTATCCCATGTTGTTATGACATTGTTATGATGCCAAAGTAACTGATGATTTAATCAAAGATCAAAGTGCTCTTTGCCCTGATAGGTTAGTCAAATTAGTTAAGTCTAGGATTCCCACAATAGCCCTCACTCTAAAAATTATCTGTTCTTGAGCAATAAAGTTCTTTTTTAAGAAAAAAAGATTTTTCACAAATATTCACCAAAATAATTGTTCATTAGCAATTACAAATAATTATTGTCTGAAACCAATGCATCTTTTACATATAAAATCAGAATAGAAAAAGAAATAAAATGGTTAAAAGCAAGAGATCTTTCTTAAGGGTTCACTGGAAGAAGTAATTGCTTGTCCTTAACTCTGCCCAGTGATAGATCATTTTAAATTTTGAATAAAAGCAGAAAATGGATTTTCCTCTGAAAATTTGTTAATTATTTAAAAATCCCACCAAGACTCTGCATTCAAAACAGAGAGGTAATATCCTGAAGGGCTCTGAAAAAGGCATAAAGCTCTGCAGCTTTGTGTGCAAAAAAAAGAGAAAAGCACTTCACAACTAATAAGCATCCGGAGGCAGCCTTTAATAAAGTCTATTAGTAACCTAATCATTATTAGCAATGTAGTTAATGAGAACATACTGATGTAAAATCTTAACTTCAAGAAGCTGCATTGAAATAAACTGACCTTTTTATTATCTTATTGAATTTTTTTTTAAATTAGGATGTATTTTTGTTCACAGGTCCTGATGAGCAATTTCAAATTGCTGTTATTCTCAGTTATAGATACAGTCAATTCTTGCTGCTCACAGTAGTTACGTTCTACAAAGTTGGCAAGAAGAATGGATTATCAAATACTGAACCATTGCTCCTAGGGGAAGTACAGGGTTAGGTTCCTTCAAATCTCTGGTCACATTTTTGTCAAATGATCAATAAATACCTTATTTTGTATGTTCGTTTGTTAAACGACTTTCTAACTGATATATATATTATTTGTTAACATTAAACTTATGGCTGACAGCACTGTGACTCATGGTTGAATGAGGCTTGCCTAACACACGTTTTTCTTCTGTCAGGTGTAATCATAAGCTTCTTGCATGGGAGCACACATGACAGCATTTTATCACTATTCTCAGGGGCCATTTTTAACAGTAAAATCACCAAAAAAATCCAGAAATTTGTAAAAAAAAGTAGCACTAAATACACCATAGAAAGGATACTTGCTTATAGCATTAGAGTTGAAACAAGAGGGCAGAACGTTGTCTTATCTGGCCTCAGCAGGAACATGCACACATCAGACAACTCAAATCTTTTGCTGCTCTGTGCGTGTCCATGACTAACCACAAAAGCACTGTGGGTATTGAATTGGGGTTATGAATAAATTTTGACTATTAGATAAATTCACAGATATGAATAAGAGGCTCAACTGTGCTATGATATGAGACGAGACTGAGACACATGGAAAGCTGGTTGCAGACAAAGCAGCAGTGGGAGTTATGAGCTGGTCTACAACACCACAGTGAAGAGGTGGCTGTTTCACAAAGGAAGGACTGCTGAAATACGGTTAAGTAGTGAATGCTGCCACATCTGACGAAAACACACACTGTTTAAGAAGATATTGGTGGCTCACTTTATTTTCTATTTTTATATTGAATATAAAAATTAGGATTCCTTTTTCCCAAAAAAGCAATTTTATGAAGGAGATAAGACTTATCTTCCAAAGATTTGTCCCAATTAATAGAAACCATCTTTATCTAGGGTTTGTATCCCGGGATTGCAGGCATAGTGTTTATGGGAAATTAATTTATAACTGTTGGACATGATTTGTTCACTAATTTTGGTAGTGTGGTGTCAATATGTAGAGTAGTGTCAAAATGCTTGTCAACATTAATCATGCATCAAAATTAGGCTTTATAATAATTATTTGGCTATGTTATAGTCAATACCTTCCTCCACCAAAAAAACAAAAAAATGCTCTCTGAAAGTATGGGCTTAAATATTAGTTTCTGAGCTGGATGTTAATCCCTGTCGCCTGATATTGATATCAGAATCATAAAAATGATTTACTAATTGAAATTTATCCATCACTTTTCCTGTGTCAGGCAAGAATTTATTGTTTGCTTTTCTTTTTTAATCACCAATAGTCACACTTATTTGCTAATTAAACTATACATTCCTGGTAGGAAAACAGAGAAAAGCTCCTTGACACTTTGGCCTTGGCAATGATTTTTTAGATATGACACCAAAAGCAAGTCAGCAAAGGCAAAAATAAACAAGTGGGATTACGTCAAACTAAATAGCTTCTACAACACAAAGGAAATAATCAATAAATGAAAATATCACCCTACAGAATGGGAGAAAATATTTACAAACTGCATATCTGAAATAGGATTACTATTCAAAAACACATAAGGAACTCCTAAAGCTCAAAATTTTAAAAATATCCAATTTAAAAATGAGCAAAGCATCAAAATAGACTTTTCTCCAAAAATCATACAAATGGCCAAGAAATATATAAAAAAAAAATTGCTCAACATCACTAATCATCAGGGAAATGCAAATCAAAACCACAAGAAGATATCACCTTACCCCGATAAGATGCTTATTTTCATTTTTTTGAAAGAAGATGTATTGGATACAATATAGAGAAAAGGGAACCTTTGAATACTACTGGTAGGAACATAAATTGGAACAACCACTATAGAAAACAGTATGGAAGTTCCTCATAAAACTGATAAAAAAAAAAAAGCAATATTCTTCTTCTGTGTATTTATTTAAAATTTAAGTCAAAATGAATTATAGTCCTCCATGAAAATTCCAAAAGCTATACAATGCCTATTAGAAAACATAGAAGAGCAGGTTATTTTAGTGACCTTGGGTTTTGTTTATGTGTTTCATTTTTTTTTATTGTACTTTAGGTTCTGGGGTACGTATGCTGATCAGGCAGGATTGTTGCATAGGTACATGCTTGGCAACGTGGTTTGCATCGTCCATCCCCCCATCGCCTGTAACTGGAATTTCTCTCAATGTTTATGTTTTTAGGTACAACATCAAAATCACAACCTATGAAAGAAAAATGTGACAAGATGGACTTTATTGAAATTTAAAAGTTCTGCTTTGTGAAAGACACTGTTAATAGAAGGAACAGACAAGTCATTGTGTGGCAGAAATACTTAAATACACATTAGATAAAGAGCTTGTAATCAAAACATACCAATACACTCTTAAAAGTCAACAGTAAGAAAACAGCCAACCTAATTTAACAGTGCCAAAATGATCTTTACAGAACCTCACCAAAGAAGATATAGAGAAGCCAAGTTTTCAAACTAAAATATGATTATCATCATATGTTAAGAAACTTTGAAGTAAAACAAGATACTACTAAATAACTGTTAGAATGACCAAAATCTAAAACAAAACAAAATTGCTGGTGAGAATGGGTAGAAATAGGAGCTTTCATTCACTGCTGATGAGAATGCAAAATATCTGCTTTGGAAATCAGTTTGGAAGTTTCTTATAAAACTAAGTATATTCTCACTAGATAATCTAGCCATCACTCCCCTAGGTATTTACCCAATTGAGTTAAAAATTGATTTCACAAAAACCTTCTCATGCTATTTTTAAATTTTAAGTAAGTTTTGTTAGTAATCAGAATTCCAAAGCACTTATTCATATACAATATTTATATATTTTCCTGTCTACCATTGACTGTTGCTTTACATATAATATATCAATGTTTCGGAGGTTTTTAAAAAATTAAATTGCAATTATGGAATGGCATTAGTTACATGCATCCTGACAACAGTTTTTAAATGCTTCTTCTTTCTTTCATACTTTGTATTGACTGTACTCACATTTCTCATGTAAAACCAGAAAAGAACAAGGCTAGCTGGCCATGCTGCAGGAGGCTAGTAAAGCGAAGTTGATGTAGATATTTTCCCTCATCTATTTCCTTGCTGTTGTCATTATTACCAATTATTTTAATTTTATGTGACTCCAAAATCTTATAAAGGTGAAAGGATGCAACTTATTGGATGCATTGAAAAAGCAGCAAAGAAAACTGTAACTTTCTTTTGATGAGCACTATTTGAATAATATCAAAGCAGGAATCTCAAGTAGTGATCATTTAGTGATTATTATTGTATAAAGGAATAAGGCAAGTAGTATACCTCAAGACGTGATGTACATCCTGATCCTTGAGTACTTGATACCTCCCAAAATGAAAGTTACAGTGAAAAACTGTTACCTTTCTTCAATGCACTATTTGTTTTACAGTTCCAAAGCAGAGTTGTTGTTGTTGTTGTTGTTGTTGTTGTTTTTCTTTTGGGAAAAAAATGGAGAGTAAAAAAGGAAAGGAAATTGGATTAATTCCTACAATATTAAAAAAAAGCTTTATACACTGTAATATGGTGGACTCAAATTCAAAAGATTTTATCTATGTTTTTAATAAATAAGTAGCCTAAATCTTTTTATTCATTCTCTCAATATTCAAATCTAACATTGAGCCACAAACATTAGTACACATTGTCACTGCCTTTAATGATATCAGTATGCCTTATAAAATAGAGAATAAATTCCAATTCTTTGACTTAGCATCCTAGACCCTTCTCATCAGATCTTTCGTTATTTCCAGTCTGACCTCCCATTATTTTCTTCATCCCCTGTACACAAGCCAAATTTGATTATTTATTTAAAGTCTATTCACATATATTAGCTGATTGTAGATGTCACCCCATAATGCAGGGGAAAAATTGAGGCCCAGCAAGGTTAGGCACATTGTCCAGAATCTCATCATGAGTAAATGGCAGAGACTCAGAGCTGGTCTTCGTGTCCTTTCCAGGGCTTTGGTTATCTCATTGTATTGCCCTCCAGAGGAGCAGTTACATTTCAGCTGTTTTCAGTGATGTTTTACCTAAGGAAAGTGTGGAGGGTTTAGGCACCTGGCCGTAAATATAAACAAAAAATTGCTGTTGTTTAGAGATCTATAGGCACCTTCCAAGTAATGTCAAGAAAGCAACCATTAATTTTCCCAATAACCGTCCTAATTTTGCCCTCGTCTGCTATTCCTTTTTATTTGAGTTACAAAATTCAGTTTAGTCAAGTGAACCACTGTATGTCAACATTTTGTTTTCCCTAAGTACAGCCATCCGTATCCTACTTTTAAAAAATATCCAAATAAATGATTTACAGTGGAACAATATTATTTTATCTATTTGCCATTCTGCACCAAATTTATAGGAGCAAGGTCAAAATGTTAAAAGAGAAGTCTGTGAACGAGTTTAAGAGGAACTTTTCCCTTTGAGTTTATTCTTCATTTTTATGAAGATACATTGTAATTAGCACCAGGTTTCTATCCCTTACTGTAATAAATTGTCATCACAAAGGGTAATGTAAGTTGCAGTATGATATTTTTCCTCTTTACTCTTTAGAAGAAAGGCAAAATAATTCTCATTAATCATTATTTAACAATTTCATATCAAAGATCTTTTTGCCAAGTCTAAAATGCATGCATGCATGTGTGTGCGTGTGTACATGTGTGTGCATGTGTGTGTTATGGGATGTTGCTCTTTTGTCCTATACTGTAGTTCTGTACCTCTCAAGGGCCCTTCATTAGTTATTGCAAAAATATGAAATAGGCAAATCCTAATTCAGTGGAGTTTTCTCTGTATTATGTCCTCAATCATGAAAGGAAAACCTATTCCAAGAATTAAAAGTAGTCTGTGTTTTCCACTCAAATCAGGGAGTGCAAGTGAGGAATGTGGATGACAGTATTGGTGACCAAAGCAGTCTTTCCCTGAGACCTCATTGGCAGCATCACCAGAACTCCAAGCACCTGACCATTCTCTTCCTTTCATCATCAGAACCTCTGGAAGTGGTTCAAGTGGCTTTTGGGGGTGCCGAATTTGGTCTTCCTCTTCACTACATAGGAGCATCCCTGCTTTTTGTCATTTCCAGCAATCACTGCATGGCTAAAATGGTCTCTATTTTTCATCCTCTTCTTGGCTGCAGACATTATTGGCATTGCTTCAGAAACTTTCCTGGCATTGCTATTGCTCTTCTGCTCCTCTTTGCCATTAATTGCATAAAAGTGTGTGAGAAATACCCTTCCCCATCACCTGAATTGTACTTATCACACTGTAACTGAGTTGGCTCTGGGCTCTCAGTTTCTGTATGTTTTTCATGATGTTTCAAATATAACTGCCTCACCCAATTAACTATCACATTCCCTTTATTATATTCCTCTTCCCCTCCCCTAGGAGCCAGTCATAGATTTCCCAGTGGATCTGATACTAAGGTAAAGATTTAACAACTGATTTGAGCATCTGTGCAGATGCTGCAGTGAAAATCTTTACACAGCTTCTTTTTCTTTTTGAGTTTTAAATAAAATTTATCAAGTTGCTTCTGTATATTTATACAAGAAAGGGTATACACACCATGATGAAATGCCATTATTCTTTTGAATTGTTTATTAGTTAAATATATGGCCCTTGCATCCATGGAAACAATGTGAATCACAAAAATGCCAGGCCACAACAAAGGCGAGTAATTAAATTCATAGGCAAGTTCAGATCACTACTTATGACAGAATGGTACCTCTTGAGCTGCAGGATAAAACATATTAAACATATAAAACATATCCCCTTAAAATTCTTCCTCTTGGCCCTTAAGGTGTGTCAAAGTGACATTTAAGAAATGCAACAACATTTAGCTAGGTAATATAGTGCTGCCCCACTAAGCCTGACACAGATAATTTGAAGCTAGAAGCTTTGTAAAGATGTGTAAAATGTACTCTAAGGTCCAGGATGGTACCTACTGGAAGAACAGTAAACTAAGCATATTTTTACTGTGTTTTTCTTTCTTTATAGTTAAAAATCTGTACATGAAGATAGATTATTTCCTCTGTAACAGGGTCATTGCCCTAACTAAGGAAATCTGGATCTGTAAAGCTCAAAGTCAAACTGTAGCAGTCTACGCCTTGAGAATTTCTTACCGTAAAGGCCTTGGGGTGGTACCTTTACTGAATTTTTCCAGGACTATGTATCTGTCTCAAAAGTGGATTAGCCAGCATGGTCAGCATTTTCCTAAAAATCTAAGCTCATTCCCATATAAAGTTAAATGCACCTGTTTTCTGGGCCACTTACTACAACCTCCCCCAATTTGCCCTCCCGTGATATAGCCTGGGCAGGCAAAGAGAAGAATCAAATTGACTGCTTAGACAATCTCTAGACAATTCTCAGCACAAATATCTGCAGTCATTCTGTCTTGTAGGTTTATTATGTCCAGTGCAGCCCATCTCTCTTCTTAGCTGAGTCATCTCAAACTATACATGCAAAAGACGACTTCAGTTGACTTATGTTAAGACAACTCTGCAACTTATGGGAAACTTATACTGATACTCCTAACCATGTTGATTTCTTGCTTTGTAGATCTTCTGTGTGGAGATGTAGATTACCCTGGCATCTCAGAGGCTACAACTCACTAATTCTGGTTTGTAGCCTGTCTTCTACTGGCTTAGAATTTTTTGGACGGCAAAACCAATAACTATTTATATATCTTGACTAAGTTCTTCCTCCTGTTGAAATGTTCTGACAGACACTTCTGACAAATGGGGCCAATGTCTTAGATTCTGAACATGGAGTGACTGACAGGCTCTAGCCCCAGAAGGTTCTAGGTTCCATGCTCCTAAACTAGAAAGATAATATCTAAGCATGTTTAAATATTCCATGTGGGGATCTTGTCTAAGTTGTTGGTTATTGAGGAAAATAAAAAAGATATATGATCTCTGCATGCTACAATTCATATAAAACTGAAACAAAAGCTTTAGGTGATGTATTATAGTATATATTAAGCTGTTATGACGGAGTCCTCAAAATACAGTGGCTCAAACAAGATAGAAGCATATTCCTCTCATACATAATTGTCCAGAGTTGGTAAGTAACCCCAGTGGCTCTGCTCTAAAGACTCAAGTTTGTCCTATTATGTGGCCCTTAAATCTATTAAATCTTTCATAGTGAAGTTCATGACAGCCTGATCAGATAACTTGCCATAATATCTACATTCTAGTCCAATGAAAGGAAGGAAAGAGAATTGGAGCACAGGAAATTTTCTTTTTAAGGGATTTGACCTGAAAGATACACCCATTAACTCTACTATACACTTTCCATGCAGACTTCAACATATGTCCTTTTCTTATCTATATGTCGTAGTATAAGACTATGGGACTAGTCTGAAGTTTAGTCATATGACTGACCTAAGCTGCAAAGGAGGTTGGAAATCTAGTCTCTGGCTAGGAAACCATGTATCCAACTAAAACCTGAGCAGAAGATTCTAGAAGTTCTAGAAATAAGTTATAAATTTACTTATTTTAAGAAAAGTAAGAATGGATACTGAGAGAGATTAATCATGTCTGACACAGGTATATGTATCTGTGCCACTTAAAAAGAAAAATGAATTAGTCCATCTAATCTGAGCACAATCTTGTATTATGGCAATTAGATATTTTTGAAATGGGTGGTAGAACTGAGTATTTGAGAGCAAAAAAAACCAGATGGTTCTTGACTAAAAGGAGAATCTATGGGTACTGTTATTTATGACATGTTACCACACAATGAAAAAGCCAACTTTCAGGAGATTGCTGTAAATCCATCATAAAGATTAACTTTATCTTGAATGTCTATACTTACTATACTAATGGCTATACTTCCTGCTTCTTAATTCATTCTACCTCTGATAATGTTTTAAGTACATAACAGTCAAATTTGGCAAAAATACTATGACATATAGATAAGAAAAGGACATGTTGAAGTCTTCATGGAAAGTGTAGGTTTGAAACAGAGCAAGGGAAATGGTCCATGTACACACTTCACTTACCCACTTTTATTTGCCACCCCTCACTCCACCACATACACAAAGGTTCAAGATAACAAAGGGGGAAAACTTAGCTGTGAGCTTCCTGGAAGCTAACTTTTTAATTATTGCATTTGTTAAATAACACATTTTAAAAAATTGATTGCTTCAAATTAAATCAATACACTTATAGTTAAATTGGGTGTTTATCAAAAAGAAGCTAGATGAAATAAATTATAAATCCATTTTTGTCACTCTATATCAGCAGGTCCTTTACTGATTGGTAGGTGCCTTGCCCTCCTGAAATATCCTAGTTCTCACAGGAAAATATTGGTATAAATATATTGAAACATTTTATTCTTTTGCTGAAAAGAATGTATTGCAAGAAGATTATACATCGTAATCTACTGCAAGGTAGTTATTATGAAGAAGAACGAATAAATAGGAAAAAAGGAATTTTAGACTGTAAATATGTATTTGAACTCTCTCTTCTGTCTGCTAGAAAGCTGGGCTGAAGAATGGGTCTGATCATTTTCTCCAGCAGCTAATGTTTGTTGTGAAAACTTTGGTAGCACTTTACTCATGATCAATCCCAGTACTTATGCTAAAAAATGGATTTTGGATTCTTTCTGAAAGAAAAGTGCTAAGGCCAGAGCTAGTCCATCCTCCAAAGATCTGGATGAAGAATCCAAATTACAAAGCAGTAACAAGGGGAGTAAAAAAACAAACAAACAAGCAAACAAACAAACAAAAAACAGAATAACTGAATGAGAGGACTAGATAAAGGGGTCATCCATGAAAAGTTGTTGGCAGAGTTCTAGAGTCTGAAAGCTTTTTATTCACTTCGTTCATGTTTGCTTGGCCAACCTAAGACATTTAAGGGGCACATACAAGCAGGGCAGTGTTTCCCATAGTGTTCTCAAAAAGCATCAACTCCTCAAAATATACTGAGAATGGGCTCAATGGCTAGCACTGTTTGGAAACATTACATCTTATACATTTCCATGAGTTAATTAAAATGAATGTCAGTACATTATAGACTGAAAAATCCTTCGATAAACAAGTTGAGATAGCACAGTGGATGAAAGGAAGATCTGGAAGATAAAAGGAAAGAAATATATGGAGTCAGATGTAATCTAATACATTAAAAATATAACCCATATGTTAAAATTGATTGTAAATACATCTTAACACAGCCTAAACATGGATTATGGATGGAAGCAGTAATCAAAACTGTCTCGAGTCAACTAAACAAATCTAGAGAATGAAACAATAATTTTCTTCTTATACCTTTTGTATACCCAGAAGAGCTCATTGCAAGCACTTCCAGGAAATGAAATAGCAGGAGGCTGGAGCTATTCCCTTGCGAGTAGACCTGTAATATGGAATAAGCACAGACTGCAAAGGCAACAGAACAGAGCTCAAGCCCCACTTCGTTAAACATTTAAAACTTCTGTGACCTTTAGCAACAACAAAGTAACTTACTTTCTTCTATTTCAAAGTCCATACTTGATTCAGATTTCCTTAGTTTTTACCTAATGTCCCTTTTCCATTTCAGCATCCCATCCAATTTAGTCTTCCTATTCCCTGGGCTCCTCTTGACTGTGACAGTTTATCAGACTTTCCAAGTTTTTTACGACCTTGAGAGTTTTGAGAAGTCCTGGTTAGATATTTTGTAAGTCTCTGAAATGGGATTTACCTAGGTTTTTATTCATTATTAGACTGGGGCTATGGGTTTGGGGCAGGAGTACTACAGATGTAAAATATTATTCTTATCACGTAAAATCAAGAATACAAGCTGTTAATATGACTTCTCTGTTTATGTTGGCCTTGATAACTTGGCTGAGACAGTATTTGTCAGGTTTTTCCAGTGTAAAGTTATTCTTTTTTAAAAAGAAACCTTCTTTCTGTACTGCACTCTTTGAAAGAAAGAAACTCTGGTCAGTTCATGTTTAATGTATTAAGTCCACATATTTGAGGGATGAGCATCTATGTTAATGATTTTGAATTCTGCATGAGAGATTTGTCTATTCTCTCATTTACGTATTTAATCATTTATTTATATAACTATGGATTCTTAGATATTTATATAACCATGAACCCATAGATATATATTTTATACTTTTGATTATAATCTCATACACTTTGTATACTTTGTTGCTCAAATTCTTCCAGGTTTGGCCCTTGGGAGCTCTTAAATGCTTTCATTTGGCTCCTGTGTCCCTTTGGCATACCCCCATTGATACTGACGTTTCTCTTTCCCTCTGTATGTGTGTGAGACCCCCCATTGATACTGATGTTTTTCTCTCCCTCTGTATGTATGTGTGAGTGTGTATGTGTAGGTGTTTTACACTTAACTTCCTGACACTGTAGAGTGCTCCAGGCTCATCGTTTTGTTTCTTCCCTGCCCTGGAATCAGACATTTCTCAAAGGAGTTCTCGTTTGTTTCATTGGAAAATGGCACTGGAAACCTGTAGCCTCTTTGTTTGGGCCAATTGCTCCCATTGAAATGAGTACATTTACCCTATGCCTGTACCCCCATTGTATTAAAAAGTAGCTAACTTGCTTTTAATTTTACAGGCTCATAGGCAGAAGGGACTTGCCTTGTCTTAGATGAGACTTTGGACTTGTACTTTTGAGTTAATCCTGGAATGAGTTAAGACTTTGGGGGACTGCTGGAGGGCATGATTTTGTTTTGAATGTGAGGACATGGAATTTGGAAGGGGCCAATGGCAGATTGATATGGTCTGGCTGTGTCTCCACCTAAATCTCATCTTGAATTATAGTTCCCATAATCCCCACATGTGGCGGGAGGGACCTGGTCGGAGGTAACTTAATCATAATGGTGTGGTTACTCCCACACCATTCTTGTGATAGTGAGTGAGTTCTCATGGAATCTGATGGTTTTATAAGGGGCTTTCCCCTATTTTCCTCATTTATGTATATAACTTCAGTTTCCAAGTTGTGACCTTGTAAACTGAAATGTCTTTATAATTATTTGCAGAATGTACTTAAGAAAAAAAATTCTAGGAGTTTCTTGAGTTAAAGTTTGCCAATACAGAAGCAATTTGCTCTCTCTCTCTCTCTCTCTGTGTGTGTGTGTGTGTGTGTGTGTGTGTGTGTGTGTGTGTGTGTGTGTGTTATAGACACATATCCTATTCTGTTTTTCTGGAGAACTTTCACTAATACAGTGTTATACATTTATGGATATTTGCTTAATTTAGATACCATACATTTTCCTCTACCTTGGTTTATTTTTTATTGTTTGTTTCTTTATTTATCTCTTGGAAACATATTTTCTTCTAGTGTTCATTTCAAATTAAATCTTAATCCTATGATGCCATTATTTTAACAATTGCTTGTTGAGTCCTTTTAGGACATCTAATTAGTATTTACTTACAGGTCTGACACAATTAGATTTCCAAAATTGATGTTTCTTAATATAACTTTTAAAAAGTTTATACATTTTCAGTGAATTAGTTGCACTTTTAGTTTTTAGGTATTTTGAAAAGTGTTTAAGTTGGAAAATGCCTAAATTGCAACATTACCTTCCCTAGTGGGATTGTTACCTGATGTTTCATTTCCTGATAAATGGCTTTATTTATCACAGAAATTCTCTGGACAGTAGAGACGTGACTTTAATCAATAAGTAACAGACTTCACTAAAATAAGCTCAGCCTCTCATTATTTGGGTTTTGTTACAGGAATATCTTAAAACAAAGGTTAATCCTAGCCCAAAACACTTGAACCAGATTTGTAAGTTACTTTTTAATGAAGAAAGAGATGCATATTATATATGCTTTCTGGAGATATTTTGATCTGTTTAATGCAGTTCTTCAGACATTGTTGAGAATGGAGTATTGCCTGCCATCCTTTTGCCAAACAAATATGTGTAATGAGTGATGATCTTAAAAAGATACAGGAAACAGGGCAAATGAGAAAAACTCCATTTTCTTAATGAAGCTATTTTAAAATATGGAAAGTTGTAACCTTGGAAACTGAAATATCTTTACATTTATTTGCAGAATATACTTAAGAAAATAAATTGTAAGAGTTGCTGGAGTTAAAGTTTGCCAATACAGCAGCAAGTTGCTGTGTCTCAATTTACTGTGGTCAGTCTGTATAAGCTCCGTCTAGAAATTGTACCTTGATAAAAATATACTATTAAAAAATTAGATGTTGATTACACCATTAATCTTCATTGTTTTTTAACAACAGCCCCAGGAAGTAAAGGCCTTTACTTTCTCTTCAACTTTGTAGTTAATGCTGAAGACTTCCAGCTACCATACCCAACCCATGCACACAGACACACATGTGCACACACATACACATTTAATTTGTTTCAATTATCATGACTCAGCTATCTTAATTGTCTTTTCATTTGAGTTTTCTACATAGGTGCTGATTTTTCAACTTACTCACTGTTCCAAAACTCAGTTTAGGATATTTTATTTTCTAGCTTTAGGATGATTTCAATGGAAGCACATCTAAAATCAGTCAAGGAAAAATTTCTTCTCAATTGTAAAAGTTCCTTTTAAAATACATTAGATTGATCACTGATAATTGATTATAAACAATAAAGTTCACTTCTTTTGTCTACTGATAAGAATATCTAGCAATCATATACGAGCCTTTTCTTAGGAAGGTTGTACAACCTTCAACAAATGTCATGTATATGACATTTCTCATTCTTGATTCTACCTGTAACTTATTTTGTTGAGGTATGCAATCAAAAGTCCCTTATTATTTCAAGGTAAGAGAACAGCTTTGTGGTCATTTAGCCATTTATCCAAGGTTACAAAATTAAACAGAGTGAAAGCCAATTGTTTTCCAATTATATTTTCCTTGAATATCTTATTCCTATGTTACTTTCCTATTACCCAAGAAGAAAGAATGTGGTTATTTTCTCTCTGAGAATAATTAATGTCATTCTACAAGTAGGGCTGCTTTTAGGTCTGTCCATCCCAGACACTAGCATAAAGATTTTTGTTATAATTTGTACCAACCTTACCCTGATGTACTTTTCCTTTTCCCATTTTCTTTCTTATTATGTCCTGTCCATCTGACTTTTCTTTCTTTTGCTTTTTCCTTCTTTTCCTCCCTCCCTTCCTTCATCTTTTCTTGCCTTCCTCTCCCCATCTCTTTCTCTCTCTCCATTCCTCTTTTCTTCCTTCTTCTTTCCTTTTTTTTTATATCCATAAATGGAGGGATTGTTTAGTGTGTGTCTTCAAGATATACCAGAACAATTGCTTGACAATAATTGAACCAATCTTATATACAAAATAAGGCATTAAACACAACATAATTTATGTGATGTATAAGTTAACTATATAGTCAATTCTCATTATTTGCAGATTTTCTAATTGTGAATTGTCCTACTTGTAAAATTTATTTGTAATCCCCAAATGAATATTTGTGGCACTTAATGAACATGCATAGAGCAGCAAAAATTTTGTAATCTGATGCACATGTTCCCAGCTGAGATCCACCAGGAGATGCTCTGCCTTCCTGCAGCCCTCATACAAAGTTCTTTCCACAGTCTACTTGCTCCTAAGTTTTTCACATTTTTGTGCTTTTTATTAGCAGGTTTGTGATAAAATGTCCCTCAAGTATAGTGCTAAATTGTTATCTAGTATTTTTAAGCACAAGAAGTCTGCGATGTGCCTTATGGAGAAAATATATGTGTTAGATAAGCTTTGTTTGGTCATAAATTAGAGTGCTGTTGGCCATGAGTTCAAGGTTAGTGAATCAATAACATATATTAAATAAGGCATCTTTAAATAGAAACACATATAAAACAAGGTTGTGAATTAACTAGTTGACAAAAATATTGTGACCAGAGGCTTACAGTAACACAATCTTGTATTTTCCATAGGGACAATGATTTACTATTCATTAATTCAATGTTCAGAGTAACTGTGTCATGACCAAGGCAAATGAGAATCAACTGTATCAAAATGCTTTTCCTTCTCAAAGGAGGTCTTAATTCATCTCCTGCTGCTAGATCCAACCACTTACTCACTGCCTTTAAAGAATCACAGTATATTAACATAGACATAGGTTTTTCTTAATCTATTCCTTCAGTTTGGGGAGTCATTTTGATATCATTTTAAAATGGGAAATACCACAAACATGATTATCATTATTATTATTATTATTATTATTAGTAGTAGTAGTAGTAGTAGTAGGCAATGTACAAGGTGCTCATGACTGGTTTCTTCCATAGGTTATTATAAAGATGTGAGTTTTCTCACTGGATGTGAGTTTTCTTGTTATACAACATTTTTTATGGCAATAGTTGACTCATAGAAGGCTTAACTAAATGACAATTGTTCACATTTTTTGAGTCTACTATATACAAGACATTATTATGTGTTCTTCACCTTTATTAAATATACAAAGATCAAGACAAGCCTCTCATTTTTCAGAGGATGAAGGACTGTATATCAGGAACACCTAATTTCTTCCAGTTAAGAACTTCTCTGAATTCAGCCCTCTCAAAAGCAGAGCCAAGATGTGCAGAATTACAGACTTCTGATAAAATATTTAAATAAATAGATTTGATCATGTCTGAAACCATTAGCTGCCCTGGACTGCTCAATAAATTAAATTAGTTCACACACACACACACACACACACACACACACCTATCTCTATCTCTATCTCCCTTTCTCCCTTTCCCTCTTCTCCTTCCTTTCCCTCTCTCACTCCCTTACTCTAACTTTTTTCCTCTCTCTTTCTTGCTCTGTCTTTTTTTATTCTTAAGTCAACTAAAGTTGGAGTTTTGGAGCTCCATTACTGGTAACTGAAGAATCTGATACCCTGGCTCCACCCTTAATGATTGTGATTTTGCTTGATCTGATGCAGGGCCTTGCATTGATATATTAACATATGCTCCCTGGTGATTCTACGTGCAGTCGAGAAGGTTGAAAAGTTGAGTCCCAGAGGAAAATTACTCTCTTATACTCCATTCTTCATTCTAGACATTTTTATTTATGCAGATAAAATTTGGATAACATGTGAATGGGTAAACAAATGTAGAAAATCAGACTACAGTCTGGGCATGTATTTAATCTCATCAATAATAAGGTCAGTTATCAGTTACAACATTTAAACAGAGAAAGAAATTTAATTCATACAGTCTGACAAGCCTACAATTTCTGTCTAACTTACTTCACCAGTCAAGAATCCTAATCTGCATTGATTCATAGACAACCAAAAAATAACTGAATTTATAGCCCTGTAATCACCTATTTTTTCTCTTCTACCTGTTTCACAGAGATATTGCAAAGACTTATTAGGTTACTTTTCATATCCAATAAAATCTATAAAGATTTTAAGTCTTTTAGAATAAATTCCATTTTACCTGCTTTTTTGTTATTGGCACTTTATTTTTTTATTTTACTTTAGGTTCTAGGGAACACATGCAGATCATACAGGATTGTTGCATGGGTACATACATGACAAGGTGGTTTGCTGCCTTCATCCCCCCATCACCTATATCTGGTATTTCTCCCCTTGTTATTATCCCTCCCCACCCTCCCCACCCCCTGCTGTCCCTCCCCTAGCCTCCCCCCAACTGAGAAATTTGTTTACAGCTTATATATGAAATATGGTATTTATCTATTTAATATTTTGTTAGCTTCTGTAATAATTTTTATTAAAATACCATCAATTAAGAAAAACAAATTACTTTTTAAAAATATACTCTCGTCAATGGTCAGAAAACAGAATTCCTTCACTACCTGACTGAAAGTTGAAGTTACTTTTTGTGACAATAATAACTATACTGTCTTCTAAAACTTGGATGAAAAACATCAACTCTATAGGCTGCGGTACTTATATTTTCACTTATTTGCTATTTCTTTTTTTAAATTTTTTTATAGATACATAGTAGGTGTGTATATTTATGGGATACATAAGATGTTCTAATTCAAGCATGCAACATAAAATAATTATATCAAAGAAAATTATATCCATTTCCTCAAGTATTTATCCTTTGTGTTACAAACAATCCAATTACACACTTTTTATTTTAAAATGTATAATTATTATTGACTATAATAACCCTGATATGCCATTAAATTCTTACTCATTCTATTTTTTTTTACCAGTTAACATTTTGAAGTTTTAAATTACAAGTAAAACTAAACACTAATCCAATTATAAAATATTCTTGAAAACAATTTTAAGTTGGTATTCTACTTAATAAAAAGATATTAAACATGTGCTTAATTATTATAAGCTGTTTTATTGCCCAGTTAATGTAAACAAACATCGCACATACATGCACAGACATACATGCACACACACTGAATAACTATTTTCACGATTTTGTCCTAAAACACATTTTCTTTTCTTTGTTTTTTTATTTTTTTTTAGTTTTGTTTTTCTGTTTTTTGGTTGGTTTTTGAGATGGAGTCTTTCTCTGTCACTCAGTCTGGACTGTAGTGGCATGATCTCAGCTCACTGCAACCTCTACTTCCTGGGTTCAAGTGATTCTTGTGCCTAAGCCTCCCTAGTAGCTAGGATTCAGGTATGTACCACCATGCCCTGCTAATTTTTGTATTTTTAGTAGAGACAGTGTTTCACCATGCTGGCCAGGCTGTTCTCAAACTCATAATCTCAAGTGATCCACCCACCTTAGCCTCCCAGAGTGTTGGAATTAAGGCATGAGCCACCATGGCCAGCCTAAACCACATTTTCAATTGACTTCAACATAAAAGTAAAATTTAGAAGATTTTTTTGAAATAAATTAATTCAGAGGGCATCCTTGTCTACTGCCAGAGTTCAAAGGGAATGCTTCCAGTTTTTGCCCATTCAGTATGATATTGGCTGTTGGTTTGTTGTAAATAGCTTTTTTATTTTGAGATATGTTCCATCAATACCTAGTTTATTGAGAGTTTTTAGCATAAAGGGCTGTTGAATTTTGTCAAAGGCCTTCTCTGCATCTATTGAGATAATCATTTGGTTTTTGTCTTTGGTTCTGTTTATGTGGTGAATTACATTTATAGACTTGCGTATGTTGAACCAGCCTTGCATCCCCAGGATGAAACTTACTTGATCATGGTGGATGAGCTCTTTGATGTGCTGTTGCAATTGGTTTGCCAGTATTTTATTGAAGATTTTCCCATCTATGTTCAAATAAATTAATTTAATTGTTTTATCAATTAGTTATAGGGAAATGGTAAACCAAGTCAATAGCCAATTAACTGCAATGTTCAATTTCCCCTTACTCAGAACATGGCTGGAATACAATCACTGTCTTCCTCCATTCTTTTTGTCTGACTTGTCAAAAAGATAAGATAGTAGAGAGTTTTGTTTTAATGGAATATAGAGCACAATCAATATAAAATAATCACATATTTTATTCTAATAATTATTTTCTAAAGTTTAGTTTTTGTTTATAATATCAACATGCTGTTATAATACTTAAAATTCTAGAAATGCATGCTTGTTGCATGATCTAAATGTGTTACTATTTTCTACTTCTTTACTGTGTTCAAGCAAATAAACATATAAAAATGCAGGTTTCCATACATAGCAATTATAAAACTGAAACAAAAGAATGTATTAAAGTGTACAAGTAAACATTTACCATTTTCCCACTATATTATAATCTAATATATGTTAAATACTCAATGCACATTAAATACTATTCAAAAGTACATAAAAATATAAAGGTTGCTTATAACTTATTCTAAAAGCAAAAAAGTATAAAGGATATAAAAGATAACCATGAAAAATCATTTTACTACATAGTGCTTTCTTTAAAAAATCAAAAAGTTTAATTAGAAAGCAAAAAATTACTCCAACTAATTATAACATCTTTACTTTTGCTCAGAGCATAGTGATTTGACAGCCAGAAAAATCAAAAGTAAGTAGAAAACTGCAGGATGGAAAGGTAATCAGAAGTCTGTTTAGAACTTATAAACTCAGTTTATATAATTGTGGAAATGTTCCAGACTGTTCCTGCATTTTTGTTTCCTACCAGGAAAGCAACTTATTGTACAAAACTTGTAAATTCTGTTCTAATCAGGGATGTGGTGATGAGGTCAAGGATATTTTTTAAGAGCATCGAGTGGATCTAGTATTTATTTAGATACTTCACAGAGGACCTATTAAGAGTTAGATTCCTTTTTTTTTTTATTGCATTTTAGGTTTTGGGGTACATGTGATGAACATGCAAGATTGTTGCATAGGTACACACATGGCAGTGTGCTTTGCTTCCTTCCGTCCCAAAAAAAAAAAAAAAAAAAAAAAAAAAAACCCATAGAATAATAAGAGAAAATTTGAATTGTCGAACATCAAAATAGGATAAATGAAATTAAAGTAAAGCCAAAGCTAAAAAAAAAAAAAAAAAAAAGTTAGATTCTGTAATTTTTAAAAAACACAAAAATTTATGTAAGAATCAGAATAATTTCTTTCCCTTGAGGACCATATATATGTATATGACCTTTTGTACCAATAGTAACTATACTGTCTTCTGAAGCTGTGACATACATATGTAAAATATATATATATATATATATATATGTTTTAAATATGTGCCATGAAGAAAGTATACAGTGAGTGTGTTTTTATCTAAAGGGGTTTTAACCGATTTATGCTCAACATTTATGTACTAAACTAAGTTGACTTTGGGAAGGAGAGTGAGGTTTGCCAAACTACTAAAAATGAATCAAAAGCCTAACTTTGCTGACATTTTACAAAATGCTTTCACATACACAATCTTGTTTGTTATAGCACCCCTGTGGGGCATATATTATAATCACAACCATTTTACAGGAAGCCGAGACTTAAAGAAGTTGACTGACTTACGCAAGGCCAACTAACTAGAGAGCAGCGAAATAGAAGCATGTTATCACACCTTGGTGCAGCTTCACAATGTCAGTCAAAGGCATTTTATTTGATGTTATAAATTGGATGCAATCTTGACAAACTTTATAGGATATTGTACCCCCGCCCCCAGCCCAGGACTCAAAAAAATTTCTGGGTACCATTTTCTAAGCATCATGGTCTTTGGTTGACTTGATGCCCCTACTTTTCACCAGGCTCTGTATCCCTATTCTTTCCATGTGACTTTTTCTTATCATCCCACTCTGGGCAGGGCTAGTTTCCTGCTTCTGAACTCAGTGGTATGAACGGGCTTTGGTTAATCCAGTGTTAGCAGAGGTGATATTAGGAGTCTTGAAAAGTACTTGCATGATTTGGCTGGCTTGCTTTTATATTTATTCTTTTGTCAAGAGAAAGCTTGCTTTGGAAAGAGGATGAGAAACAAATGGGGCAGAACTGTCCCAGATAAGGTGCCCAGCCAATCCCCAGCTAGGGCAGAGCCTGCAGCTCACTGCAAAGACATGAGCACACACATCTGACACCAGCAGAAACCAATTATCCATAGTTCAAAAGCATCATGTTTAAAGCAATTGAGCTCAGAGCAAATCAATAGAACTTCAGAAATATTTGAGGAATAAAATTTTATTGTTGTTTTCCATGAAGAGCTTGTGGTTGTATGTTGTGTATAATGTTAACTGGTAAACAATCTAAAAACATGGCAATATGATTCTACTACTAATTCCTTCTTCTTGACCGAGTTTTACATTTTATTTACCAAGTTTTCCTTTTCAATTTTTAAGTCATCAGAAGCTTCTCACAATGATATAAGATTCTGATTAAAAGATTGCTCAAACATGGAAAAATTAAACATGCATTTCATAATCCCCAAAAACTTTACTGAACTGAATCAATGGGTATGGAGATATTTACTAATCATTCAGATATTAAGGGTGTACAAATGGGAAGAAGAATAAATTGCAATCCAGAGAGATTTTTTAAAAATGCTCAATGATAGGGTGACCTCATCAGTCCAATTTCTGATAAAGAAAGTCAACTCCCTGGCAAAGAGATCTTTGTGTGTGAAAGGTAACAGTATGTACAGTGCTAACACAATCTAAAGTGACAGCTTATGGTCTTTAAAATTTTTAATTTTTCAAGCTTCTGCGTATTCTTGACATTTAAAACCCTAGTGCCTTTTATTATTAGGAAATGTCTCCAAAAAGAAATGAGCAAAATTTAACAAAGAGTCAATTTAATGATCTCTCAGAGGGCAATTGAGTATTTGGTGTTGCTACAACAGCAGCTGGAAGTCAGCTCATACCATCTGCTGCAATTAATTTACAATTAAGATCCTTTAGCTGATCATAATTCATAAGTTTCTAGATTCTTAAACACTAATATAAAAAGAAAAAAGACTGCACAGGTTGAAGTAGTTATATGGGTAAGTTTGAGAGGAAATATAACTTGAGTTTTGCTCTGTAAAAGGAAGAGTCATCAGATCTAAGCATGCATTTCTGCTGGGAATTTTTGGGCTTTTCATGGCACATACCTTAATCTTTTTACATAAGTGTAGATATGTTCTCCCCGCTGCTGATCTTGTACAATGTGCCATCCATCACTTTCCTACTACATCACATTATTCCTGGGTATTTGACTGACATTGACAGAGACATTCTTTATTGGCCTAAGAAATAAATAATCATGATAGTAAAATTGCAGCAAGAGAAAACAAATAATTACAAAAATACTTGTCTAGTGCCAGATTTCAAAGGGAATGCTTCCAGTTTTTGCCCATTCAGTATGATATTGGCAGTGGGTTTGTCATAAATATCTTTTATTATTTTGAGATATGTTCTGTCAATACCTAGTTTATTGAGAGTTTTTAGCATAAAGGGCTGTTGAATTTTGTCAAAGGCCTTCTCTGCATCTATTGAGATAATCATGTGGTTTTTGTCTTTGGTTCTGTTTATGTGGTGAATTATGTTTATAGACTTGTATATGTTGAACTAGCCTTGCATCCCCGGGATGAAGCCTACTTGATCGTGATGGATATGCTTTTGATGTGCTGTTGCAATCGGTTTGCCAGTATTTTATTGAAGATTTTTGCATCTATGTTCATCATGGATATTGGCATGAAGTTTTTTTTTTCTTGTTGAGTCTCTGCCAGGTTTTGGTATCAGGATGATGTTGGTCTCATAAAATGATTTGGGAAGGATTCCCTCTTTTTGGATTGTTTGGAATAGTTTCAGAAGGAATGGTACCAGCTCCTCTTTGTATGTCTGATAGAATTCAGCTGTGAACCCATCTGGACCTGGGCTTTTTTTGATTGGTAGGCTATTAATTGCTGCCTCAACTTTAGCCCTTGCTATTGGTCTATTCAGGGTTTTGACTTATTCCTGGTTTATTCTTGGGAAGAGGCAAGTGTCCAGGAATTTATCCATTTCTTCCAGGTTAACTGGTTTATGTGCATAGAGTTGTTTGTAGTAATTTCTGATGGTGGTTTGGGTATCTGTGGAATCTGTGGTGATATCCCCTTTATCATTTTTTATTGCACCTATTTGATTAGTCTCTTTTCTTTTTTTATTAATCTGGCTAGCAGTCTATTTTGTTGATCTTTTCAAAAAACCAGCTCCTGGATTTGTAGATTTTTTTAAGGGTTTTTTTGTGTCTCTATCTCCTTCAATTCTGCTCTGATCCTAGTTATTTCTTGACTTCTGCTAGGTTTTGAGTTTTTTTGATCTTTCTCCTCTAGCTCTTTCAATTTTGATGATCGGGTGTTGATTTTACAACTGTCCTTGCTTCTCAGGTGGGCATTTATTGCTATATTTTTTCCTCTAGACATTGCTTTAAATGTGTCCCAGAGATACTGGTATGTTGTGTCTTCGTTCTTGTTGGTTTTGAAGAACATCTTTATTTCTGCCTTTATTTCATTGTTTATCCACTCAACATTCCACAGCCAGTTGTTCAGTTTCCATGAAGCTTTGTGGTTCTGAGTTAGTTTCTGAATTCTGAGTCCCAACTTGATTGCACTGTGGCCTGAGATACTGTTTCTTATAATTTCTGTTCTTTTGCATTTTCTGAGGAGTGATTTACTTCCAATTATGTGGTCAATTTTAGAGTAGGTGTGATGTGGTGCTGAGAAAAATGTGTATTGTGTAGATTTGGGGTGGAGAGTTCTGTAAATGTCTATGAAGTTTGCTTGGTCCAGGTCTGAGTTCAAGTCCTGGATATCCTTCTTAATTTTCTGTCTTGTTGATCTGTCTAATACTGACAGTGGAGTGTTAAAGTCTCCCACTATTATTGTGTGGGAGTCTAAGTCTTTTTGTAAGTCATTAAGAACTTGCTTTATGTATCTGGGTCCTCCTGTATTGGGTGTGTATACATTTAGGATCATTAGCTCTTTTTGTTGAATTGATCTTTTTACCATTATGTGATGTCCTTCTTTGTCTCTTTTGATTTTTGTTAGTTTAAAGTCTATTTATCAGAGACTAGGATTACAACTCCTGCTTTTTTTTTTTCTTCCTTTCCATTTGCTTGGTAAATCTTCCTCCATCCCTTTATTTTTCCCTATGCGTGTCCTTGCACATGAGATGGGTTTCCTGGATACAGCACACCGATGGGTTTTGGCTTTTTATCCAATTTGCCAGTGTGTGTCTTTTGATTGGGGCATTTAGACCATTTATATTTAGGGTTACTATTGTTATGTGTGAATTTGATTCTGCCGTTTTGATGCTAGCTGGTTGTTTTGCCTGTTAGTTGATGCAGTTTCTTCATTGTGTTGGTGCTCTTTACCACTGGGTACATTTTTGGAGTGGCTGATACTGGTTGTTCTTTCTATGTTAGTGCTTCTTTCAGGAGCTCTTGTAAAGCAGGCCTGGTGGTGATGAAATCTCTGAGTAATTGCATATTCATAAAGGATTTTATTTCTCCTTTGCTTATGAAACTTAATTGGGCTGAATATGAAATCCTAGGTTGAAAGTTTTTTTCTTTAAGGATGTTGAATTCTAGCTATAATCTTAACAATTTCACTGATTTTTACAGATAGTCTTTTTTGACAAATGGTTTTTCCCATTGTTTGCCATTTTCTATTTCTTGATTTATATATTTATATTATTTTTGTTCTTCTGTTTGCTTTATTTTGCTCTTTTATTTTCCTACATTTTAACCACAGATCACTGTTAGATTACTATCTTTATGTTCTAATATAGGCATTTAGTGCTATAAATTTTCTTCTAAGCACTGCCCTAGCTACTCTTTTGATTATTGATCTGCTGTATTTTCATTATCATTTAGTTTAAAATATTTTCTGTTTTCATATTTCTTCTTTGACTCAATGATTGCTTAGATTATTGATTAGCATTTCTATCTCCTTAATCCTTCTGGAGCCAGATATACATAATGCATCTTGGAAATAGCTTGGAACTCATAGAGGACCCATGGTAGGTAGAGAAATTAGGCCCTGGGAAAGCCTTTGAATTCTAGTCTATGTTTACTACAGTATAAAAAAATAGCCAGTCTGAGTTAAGTTGCCTTAATTATAGTTTCAACGGGAATATTTCTAATGCACACTGTGTAAGATTCTTTTATAATTTTATTTCCAATTTTCTACTTCTATCTATATACATCCAACAGTGCAAGAAGACACTCTCCAAGAGAAAGTCAAGGCCATAAAATAGCACATAAAATGTCACAAATAGCATGTGTGTTAGCAGCAGCTTCAATGTTAGCATTTCCTAAAGCAGAATTTTCTGTACTTGGCCCAAAGTATCAGTAATACATTCAGTTAATTACAAAGTAAGATACATTAAACAACTAATATGAAAGAGAAGGAAAATCACAGTCTGTATTTATATATGAATATTTACATAAGTAAATACATATATATATATTTTTACATATTTTAATGACATAATGTGTATCAATATTGACTGTTCTGCTATACTACTTATTTCTGATCTAGTCACAGATACATTGTGGAGCCAAAGGACCATTTTATCTTTTTCTTCATATTAGAGTCTTTCTAAAGGTTAAGTGTTGTAGACTGAATGTATTCTCCCAAAATTCAGATGCTGAAACTTAATCTTTAGTGTGATGGTATATGGATATAAGGCTTGAGAAGGTAATTAGGTCATAAGTTAGCACTCTCAATAACGGGATTAGTTCCCTTATAAGTTGAGGTCAGAGAGTTAATTTGCTCTCTTCCTACCATGTGAGGATACAATGAGAAGTTGGCAGTCTGGAACCTGGAAGAGAGTCCTCATCAGAACCTAACCATGCTGGCCTCCTGATCTCAGACTTTCAGCCTCCAGAAATGTGAGAAATAAATTTCTGTTGTTTACAAGCCACACAGTTTATGCCATTTGGTTATAACATCCCAATCTAAACAAGAAATGGGACATTTATAGGAACCTTTTACAACACTTTGTTAGTAAAAAAATCTCTCAGTTGAAAATGAAAAAAATCCAATGTAGCTTAAAATAAGAAGGGAATTGATTGGCTTTTTTGGGGAAAAGCCAAAGGACTGAGCTAACTGCAGAACTGGTTGAAACCTGAAGTCCAAACAAAATAAACAAGTATCAGGATCTTTCTTTTCATCAGCTCTGCTGAATGTACAGTGGTGTCATTCTTAGGCAGGCTACTTCCTTAGGGTGGCAGAGGAGGCCTGAACAGGACTAGGTTCTTATATAATTCACTTCTCATTTCCAGTGAAATTGAGTTTCTTCTCTAATAGTTTCATCAGAAAATCCCAAGTAAGATTTTGATTATCCTGTCATTGGTTCTGGGAACACTTTTTGGTGAGAACATGAATGTAATGGAGATACCCCTGGCAAAAAAAATTTCATGTCAAAAAAATGAAGAAGGAATTCTGGGCAGACAAACAGATGCCATCCAAAAATGCTTAGCTTGTTTCCTTCAAAATTATAATTCACAGTATGAAGGATTATTTCAGTGAGAAGAAGTTCAGCATTATAGAGAGAAACAGCTGCTGTGGCTGGCAGAATAATCAGTATTCTGGGCTTATTTTTCCTCGTGACTTCTGTTAGCCTGTCTTCCTTGTGACTTCTTTTAGCCTATCTTCCTCGCAAATTAGTCTATAAATTTTGCCTATGTAAAAATTCTGAATCTTAATCCTCAGCCCAGTGAATAAGTTGAAAATTTAATATTCAATCTGAATTAAATATTTAATACATGTCAGTATTTGTTATCATTTGTAGATACAGGCATTATCATACCATTCCAGAACTTAAGCTCCAAACATTTTGTAAAAATAATTATTAAGTTATTATTGTTGGCATTGTTAACAGTGTTAAGCCTTTTAATTTATTTTTACTATGCTGATTTCCAAATAAATGAGTTCACATACTTGATATATTTTGGACTCTTAGTAATCTTTTTTTTTTTTTTTTTTGTAGGGTTATGGGTAATTCACCTGCCTAAGGCTATATCGTTACATGTCAGAATTGGTTCAAGGTTTACATCTACTGGTCGTTTTCCCATATTTATTCCTTCTATCTGTGCTGATTCTTCTACATTATGTGTAGTATGTGGCAGCATGGAAGCCCAGGACATTTAAAAGTAAGTAGAATTTGAAGCAGGGGGAAATGGGCAGAAGAGAAAAGATAGTACCATCAAAAGCAAATGTAATAGGGCCAATTCAATAACAACAATAAAACAAGCAATGTAACTGCAATAGCAATAAAACAGAATTTTAGACAAAGGAAATGGGTTCACATTTCAATTTCATTGAGCCTTGGTTCTTGCTGGACATGTGACCTTGGTAAGTTAACTTTGGAAATTTGGTTTCAAGCCTTGTCATAATCTGGCACAGCAAGAACATCTCACATTGTTCTGATCTAAAAACCCAATACCCACAGACAGAAAGGGGAATAGTAAGACAAAAACAAATAAGATACCAGAGAATCAGCCTGGTCCAGATCACAGGTCATTTAGACTTATCCTTAACAATTTACAAAACACTTACGGAATTGACCAGCAATAAAGCCAAGATTCTTCAAGCATTAAATCTGTAAGAACATTGTACACATAATAGAAATGAAAATACAAAAGGTGGTTTCTTGCCTTTCAGGATATTCTCCTTAGCAGTTACTAAAACGCAAATAATCACTAAAAATTAGTGAAACAAACAATAGACAGGTCAGGACTTCCAAAATGATAGTGTGAAAAGCTCAGTAAACTCTCTATTGAAACAATTATTTGACTGGTGGTGAAAATTATATTTAAACACACACACACACACACCCATTTCAAGTTTCCGGATTTTCACCAAAGTCATACAGCAAATGAAGAAATGTTTATTCAAGAACATCTATTAAATATCAGTGAAAACAGAGTCAGTGATATTTGGGCCATGATGTGTTCCCACATCCCTCTGCCAGCTTTATAGGATGGAAGCTCTGCTCCAGATGCTTTATTCTCCGCAGGTGCAGCCAAAAACACAAGAGCTCTTGCTACTAATCTAGTGCTGCTATGAATTTAGCCAGGAGGGAAGGTCACCAACCTCTATTATCCTGACTCAGTGCTGTGTTGCAGAAGTATTATTCCTGAAATGTTTGACTGTATGAATTAGGGCTCCCTTCGCTGATACTGAGCTGCCCTCTTCCCCAGCTCCTACTCATAGGGTTAGAGCTCTGTTTCAGGAATGAAAGGCCAAGAAATCTGGGGCCCTCATTGTTTCCATCCTAGCTTGCTCATATGTTCAAAACCTAATGGAAACCTAGTCTAAATAATTAAAGGAAGGCATGGCATCAATGACTCATCAAATATAATACAAATAAAGATATAGAAATTTTTTTAAAGAATCACATAAGGATTCTGAAGTTTTTAAGTACAATAAAACAAGCAGTAAATTTAAATTGACAGAACACAGCAGATTTATAGGCTTATTGATCAATAGAGGTCATGCAATCTAAAAACATAGCTAAGAGAATGAAGAAAAATAGAGTCTCAAAAAATATGGGAAATTATTAAGCATACATATATATATGGTATACCAGAATGAGAAGAGAGGGAGGAAGAGACTGAAACAATATTGAAAGAAATATTGATTGAAATTTTCCCAAATTTGCTGAAAAACATACCTACACATCTAATCTACACATCTAAAAATCTCAGTGAACTCCAAGTAGGATGAACACACACAAAAAACACACCCAAACATACCATGGCAAAAAATTTAAAACCAATGATAAAGAGAAAATCTTAAAGCAGAAAAAGAAAAATGACTCATAAGTCATCACAAGGGGATCATGATAGGATTAACAACTGAGTTTTCAGCAGAAACAACTGAGGATTAAAAACCAGGGAGATGACACATTCAAACTGCTGAAAGAAAAAAAAGCTGTCAGCCAAGAATTATATGTGCAGTAAAGTCACTTTTCAAGAATAAAGATGAAGAAAAGACAGTCCCAGATAAATAAAACCTAATAGAATTTGTTCCTAGAGGACTGTCCTTAAAAAATAATTACTAAATTCTCTCAAACTGAAAGGACACAAGAAAATAATGTAAATCCTGACAAAAACAAGCAATGGGGAAAGGACTCCCTGTTTAATAAATGGTGTTGGGAAAACTGGCTAGCCATGTGCAGAAAGCAGAAACAGGACCCCTTCCTGACACCTTACACCAAAATTAACTCCAGATGGATTAAAGACTTAAACATCAGACCTAATACCATAAAAACCTTAGAAGAAAATCTAGGCAAAACCATTCAGGACATAGGTGTAGGCAAGGACTTCATGACCAAAACGCCAAAAGCAATGGCAACAAAAGCCAAAATAGACAAATGGGACCTAATCAAACTCCACAGCTTCTGCACGGCAAAAGAAACAGTCAGTAGAGTGAATCAGCAACCAACAGAATGGGAAAAAATTTTTGCAGCCTACCCATCTGACAAGGGGCTGATATCCAGAATTTACAAAGAACTAAAACAGATCTACAAGAAAAAAACAAACAAGCCTATTCAAAAATGGGCAAACGATATGAACAGATACTTTACAAAAGAAGACATACAGGAGGCCAACAAACATATGAAAAAATGCTCATCATCACTGGTCATCAGAGAAATGCAAATCAAAACCACATTGAGATACCAATCTCACACCATTTTTTAATGGCAATCATTAAAAAATCGGGAAACAACAGATGCTGGAGAGGATGTGGAGAAATAGGAACACTTTTACACTGTTGGTGGGAATGTAAATTAATTCAACCATTGTGGAAGACAGTGTGGCGATTCCTCAAGGACCTAAAAATAGAAATCCCATTTGACCCAGCAATCCCATTACTGGGTATATATCCAAAGGATTATAAATCATTCTACTACAAGGACACGTGCACACGAATGTTCATTGCAGCACTGTTTACAATAGCAAAGACCTGGAACCAACCCAAATGCCCAACGATGATAGACTGGATAGGGAAAATGTGGTACATATACACCATGGAATATTACGCAGCCATCAAAAACGATGAGTTCACGTCCTTTGTAGGGACATGGATGAACCTGGAAACCATAATTCTCAGCAAACTGACACAAGAACAGAAAATCAAACACCGTATATTCTCACTCATAGGTGGGTGTTGAACAATGAGAACACATGGACACAGGGAGGGGAGCACTACACACTGGGGTCCGTTGGGGGGAAATGGGGGAGGGGCGGGGGGTGGGGAGGTGGGAAGAGATAGCATGGGGAGAAATGACAGATACAGGTGAGGGGACGGAAGGCAGCAAACCACACTGCCAAGTGTGTACCTATGCAACAATCTTGCATGTTCATCACATGTACCCCAAAACCTAAAATGCAATAAAAAAAATAAAAAATAAAAAAATAAAAATAAAAAAAAGTAAAAAAAAAAAGAAAAGAATGTAAATCCAAACAAACAAACAAACAAACAAACAAAAAACAAAGAGCTCCAGTAATTATGTCAGTAATAATGAAATACTGTATATTTAAATATTTTACTATTTTTCTTATCTTAATTTAAAAAGCAATTGCATAAAACAGTGTCAAAAATTTTATTGTTTGGCTTATAAACTTTAGAAATATACTTAACAATAACACCACAAAGGAGAGAGATGGTAATTATTTTGAAGTTAAAAAATAATCCAGATGGTAATTATAATCTATAGGAAGAAATAAAGAAACCAAAACAAGTACATAAAAAGGTTATTTAAAAAATTATAAATTCACCTATGCTCTCTTTTAGTCTTTTAGTTTCTTTAAAAGACATGAAACTATATAAGGTAATAATTATAAAATTTAAAACACATAAAACTGCATAAAGCAACAATTATAACAATGTATTGTTGAGGTTGCAAAACATAAAGATGTCATATGTAAACAAACAGCACAAAAAGTGGGAGGAAAGCAATGGAACTACACAGGACTAAATTCTATATCTTAATAAAATTTAATTAATATACATTGAAAATAGATTCTGTAAACTATGTATGTATATTGTAAGCCCTAAAACAACCACTAGATAAATTATTTAAAAATATATATTTAAGAGAATCATTAAATAAATTAAAATAGTACCCTAGAAAGTATTTTAGTTAGAAAAAAGTAACATAGAAGAAAGAAAAACTCAAAATGGCCATTAGACATATAGAAAATAAAAGCAACAGAGAAGATATAAATGTAATCACATCAATAAAAACATTAAATGTGAACAGATTAAGCAATCCCATCAAAAGATAGTCATACTGAAGTCGAAAACAAGACCCAATTCTATGACATTTGTTCAGAATCAAAGATACAAATAGGTCGAAAGTATAACAATTAAAAAAAAAGAATAAAGATTTAACATACGAGCAGCTGGAATGGCTTCTACTAATATCAGACAAAATTGACTTTGAGCCAAAAATTGTTATAAGAGAGACGGGCATTTATAATGATAAAAGGTTTAGTCAATCAGGAATATGTAAAAATTATAAACGTATGTACATCTAACAACCAAAAATATGTGAAGCAGAACCTTACAGAATTGATGGGAGAAACAGACATTTCAACATAGTTGGGGACTTCAACAAAAAAATGGACAAATGTTGGCCACTATAAAGTATGCCACTTGCTAATTGTAATTAAATTATGCAAATTATACAACTATAAGGCCTTATAAAATAAAAAGCTGAACATAGGGTCCAGCACCTCATCCTATCCCCACTTTTGTGGGATAAGACTTAGGATTGGAGACACCAAGGATGAAAATACAACTTGTAATGCTGAGTGATTGGCTCAAAGCCTAATAATACATTTTATACTAAAGTTTTATATTTAAATTTAAATTTTGTATTTTAAAATGTTATAATTTTTTGTATAAAGCTAGTATTTTCTAAATACTTGTATGGGCTTCAGGGAACAATGAACTCCAACACTTAATGAAAATGTATAAACTTAGCATTCATTTTTCTAAAGTGAGAGCTCATCTCTCAGACTCAAAGGGGTGCAGATTAAGAATCACCAATGCAATTTTATTTCTAGAAACATACTTCTTACAGAATGCTTCAATACTAAAACATTGTTTTTAATCAGCTAGGTATACTTAGTAATCTTGTGTTGTGACTAACATTAAAATACATTAATTTTAGTGTAACATGCAAGGTCCCCAAATTTTTTCATCTCCAGGTGAATAAGCTTCCATTTATCTGTACTAAATTCCATTTTAAAATTTCTTACACTACTCAAAAAAAATCAGTAACATTTTCACTTTCTTTCAACTTGTACTAAAATTGATAAATACTCCCAAATATCCTCTGCATCCTATTTAAACATTTCAGGCCCAGAGGATTAGGTTAAAAAAAAAAAAAAACTATCTCTGCAGTAATTCTGTTGGTTTCCTCTCACTAGGGCACATTGCTGGTGTTGGCTGGCAATCAGGTGCCACCTGTACCTGAGATAAAGCCTTCCCTGACCACCATAGCCTGATAAGATAGTTTTCTTATTTGAACTCTTAAAAAACTTACAATTTGTGCCTCTCAATGGCAATTAATCGTTTTCTGCTCTACACCATGACATATTTCCTAGCAACTAGCCTGATACTAACTCAAATTAAACCAAATTGAAGAATACGTTACTATTTCTGTGGCATTCATTTTCTACTAGCAAAAACAAATGGACAAATTGCAAAAGAGCCTTTTCTAGTCTTGATTTTGTTTTACTCTAGAAAATTTACTTTTTTAATGGCATGGAATTTTTGTTTAGTAAATGAAGCTTGGATCCTTCTTATTTGAAAAGAGCCGTCCTTCAAGAAAGGAATTATAGTCATATGCAACATCTGAAGAAAGGCAACGATAAGTTTTTATTCTTTAATTAAAATGTGACTGAATCTTAAATGAATTTCATCAGTGTGCTCTGTCCTTGTCATCCTTAACTTTTTTTTTTTTTTTCATTACATTTGGCTTCAATCTCCTGCTAGAAAATATGCTAAGGTTAGCACTGGAATATCCAGTTTCAGTTCTTAGTTGGAATATTTCTTACCTTGGAAATGTTGTTCCTTCATCAGTAAGCATTAGTCCATCCCCAACCTGCTTATTTCAAAAGAATGCCATTTAGTTAGTAATCACATAGAAAATACACAGGTCATTGCTTTGTAAACTGTTGTCTTTTTCATATGTAAAGTATTACAATATTGTTACTTAACTTCATTTTTATATTACCTGCTTGTCTAATATATTGGCACTAAAATTAATGCTGCATATTTTAGTGGTCAGAAATCTGTTACACCAGGACTAAGAAAAACTAGTTATATATCAGTCATGAGTTACTCTTGGCCTCATACTCTCAAATTTCAGGATCTAAGACAATAGAGAGAATTGAGTATTAAATTCCCCCAGTTACTAGATGCCAGAATAGCATTTCCCCCAGCAATCTGTGCAGAGTTCATTCTTTGAACCATTCATGTCATACTGCTTCTTAGTATAGTCAAAATTATGGAATGCTTCTTCAGCAATTCTCAGGGCCCATTTCCAAGCTGCTCATTAAAGTCTGTTAGCAAACCTCCTCCCTGGTGTTTGTTTTGTAAATGTCCAAAATAGTGTAAAAACCAACAAACATATTGATTTATGTTTTGCCTTTTTTTGTCAATATGACAGTTTTTTTAAAAAACGTTGTTTATCTTTTAAAGCTCTGAAAGATATCCTGCTATAGTTGTCCTAGTCCTGCCTTCCCTGGGGCACATATGTGCCCCACTGCATTAAGTGACACCATACTGGTAGCTTGAAATAAGCCATGTTGGATGTGTCCACACTGAGAAAATGAGCAAATGCTAGAAATCAGACTCCCTTATGCTCCACCCATCCCTCAGAGCCAGTTGTTAATCAGTTACCAGCACACTACTAGAATCCAGCAAATCTGGGTTTACATCCTAAAATTACAACCTTGGGTAAATCATTTAACATTTGTGAGATTCAGTTTTCTCCTCTGTGAGATAGTGATGATACTATCCACCAAATAAGATAGTTCTGAGCATTAAATGAGATTATTATCATGTAGGTGTTCCTACAAGTCTATATCCCCAGCAATTTCTACATCTGATGATCATAACCCAGTTGCAGATCCCTCTGGCTGCTTCTGCATTTACAGACTTCTATGTGATGGTTTGCTTTTCAATCTCAGTTTTCTGTTAGATCCAAAAAGCCACTGATTTTCAGTTAGTCCAGCTCTATCTTGTTCTAAGGATGAGATTGATGAATTTCAAGCACTTTGCACACGAGAACATGGGATTTTTTTCTTTTATATCCTCAAGCCTCAGCCTCACTTCGAAGTCTTAGCTTCTTGATTTGATTAAGAAAAATTCTCGGCCGGGCGCGGTGGCTCAAGCCTGTAATCCCAGCACTTTGGGAGGCCGAGGCGGGTGGATCACGAGGTCAAGAGATCGAGACCATCCTGGTCAACATGGTGAAACCCCGTCTCTACTAAAAATACTAAAAATTAGCTGGGCATGGTGGCGTGTGCCTGTAATCCCAGCTACTCAGGAGGCTGAGGCAGGAGAATTGCCTGAACCCAGGAGGCGGAGGTTGCGGTGAGCCGAGATCGCGCCATTGCACTCCAGCCTGGGTAACAAGAGCGAAACTCTGTCTCAAAAAAAAAAAAAAAAAAAAAAAAAAAAAAAAAAAGAAAAATTCTAACCACCCAATTCCAAACTCAAGGCAAATTTACTCAGGTTCATGTCTTGCCTTTAAAAAAGTAATTTCATTGATTCTACTTTTCTTGCATACAAAAAAGTGAAAATGATATAGAAGGAAAACATCACCTCCTGATTTTTATTGTTGCTGTTATTAATATGAAATACCTGGACATATTTTTCCACAAAAATATTCTCATGGATGGCTTAAAATTTCTTATCTAAAAATACCTCAAGGTTTTTTTTTTTTTTTTTCCCCTCGGTTTCTGTCCAGACATTCCTTTGTCTAACACTCGTGGTACAGGCTCATAAGAGCTGCCTCTGGGGCCACTAGTTCTGTGATTTTTCAGAACAGGTTTCTCTAGAGGCCTCTTAGCTAGCCACCTACATGGCACAACAAACCTAGACTAACCATTTGTTTCAGAGCTGGTATTTTATATAGGCCGTATTGAATATCTTGCTGCCTATTCCGTGTGATAAGGGTCTTTAAGGATATTTATATAAGCCATACCCAAATATCCTGCTGCCTATTCAGTGTGATAAGAGTCTTTATGGAGGTAAGAGAAATTGGATTTATCAAATGCTTTGGAGGATTGTTGACTCAGTTTAAGAGAACAAGAAAAGAAAGCAAATTAAAAATCCACTTCCTTCTTAGTAATCCAGTTTCTGTCCATCCTTCTCTGCAGGCAACAAGTCAGTGAATCTTCTGTCCTTCTGAGCCTCCATTCATACATTCCATTATTTTAAATCTGAACATGCTTCAGGAACTGCCTGAGGAAACCCATATTCCTAACTCCCAGCCTTAGAGTTTCTGGCTTGACTCCAGATATTGCACGGTGTAGTTTAAATGATTATATACTCAGAAACTTTTTACTAAATCTGCAATAGAAAATCTGTTTTCTATTTGCTCCTTTTATTGTGAAATACACCTAGTAAAAAGCACAATCTTAACAAATCTTAAGAGAAAAAAATCACAAATCTTTAGTAGTCACTTTATTATATTTTGTTTTATGCTTTTGATAAGTTGTTTTAAGAATGCTCTCGGGAATATACCAGATTTCTTTGCCTTATTCTCTTTTGTTTTATGCTTTTGATAAGTTGTTTTAAGAATGCTCCCAGGAATATACCAGATGACTTTGCCTGCTTTTTCACAGAAAAGCTATGCATTTGGAATTGAGGCTTTTTCACTAGAATTTAGGAACAATGGTGGATAACTTAATTTGAACTGGCATTATTTATATTGTGTCACAAAATAGCATCCTATTTTTATCTTTAGTCTTTGACAAGAAAGTAAAAACTTACGCATTATCTCCCCTGACACTGTTTTAGTATTAAAAGGCAATTGCCTCTGTTGTCACAATTAAATAAATGTTTATTAACTTCTCTAAGAAAAGCTGGGTTTGGCTTATTAAAATGATAGTACTTAAAATTAAATATATTGCTTAACTATTCACTGCTAAGCTTATAATTCTTAACTTTTTAAAAACTATTATTTCTTCTCAATATATATTTTTACCTGAGGAAGGCAAAACAACAACAACAACAACAAACAACCAGCAAACATTGTTTTAACTGAAGCAGAGTTACGACTAAATAAAAATCAGCAGGTATTACAATGAGTCATGTAGTACTAATCATAGTCATTTATCATATTACCATATCACATCAAGTGGTTATCATAACCACTTGCCAGGACTTCTGTAAGAGCTTCTTCTCATTCTCAAAGGTTCTCGCCAAACCTAGAATGCTCTTCTTAATGGAAAATTAAATCACGCCAACTCACAATTAGCCATAGAGTTCATTTTCCTTAACATTAAATCTCTCCATTGTTATAGGTGATTGATAAATACTTGTTGAATTAAGAAGTGAATGAATAAATGAATAACGCAAGCCATAAAATGTCAATTTCTACTTAAATTTTGTTTAGTCTGTATTATCAAGTTTCAGTTTTAACTCCAAAAAGTGACCTTGTATCAGAGTATGAGTTTAACCGGGAATCTTAAGGCATATATGCTGAGTTAGAAAAATAATAGTTGTAGTTGCACAGTCCATAAAATTATTAACAAAATCATAATATCACATATCACTTCTTTAAAGTGTGAGTGAGAACAGTGCTGGGTAGAAACTCAGAAAACTTCACTCTATTCTTACAGAATGTCAACATACTGCTTTTTATTGCATACAAGATATGTGCAAATAAATGTAACAGTCCCCTAGCATGTAAAAAAAGACTTCTTCTTTGATTGCAACAAATCATTATTTCAGAAAAGCGTACATTTTAAAATTTGAAACTCCCTTTATTACCTGATCTTAAAAATTTAGAAATAAGAATATGTGTATTAATAGAATGACAAATCATAGAATTTTTAAGATGGACGTAACTTTTGAGATAACCTAGTTCTACTCCAAAGGGCCTCAGGAGGGAAAACAAATTGCTCATTATGAAATACATAATTTGTGGTAAATTCGTATTTTAGCCCATATATTTATATATTTTGTTTTTATTTAGGTTCTCATTCTGATTTTTGAGTCTGGCAACACACACACACACACACAAACACACACACACACACACACACACACACACAAGTCACACACAAAAAAATTATATTCGAAAACCAAGAACCAAGTTGGCAATATTTCTCAAATAATAATGATGATGATTACCTAGTCAAAACTTGGATAGGACTATCCTCTATATGTTCTCTTTACTTTGGGTTCTCTGTACAAAGCCAGAATTTTACTTCTATTTAGATATCATAAGTAGTTTACATATTCAAGTCAGAGTTGAGGAATAGAAATGGGCATGGATTCAATACATTCTCTGCTATGCCTCAAGCATATAAATATTGTGCATACACTACTTTGCTTATTAGTCTGCCATTGATGGTCATTTAGATTATTTATTTATTTTTATTCTTACAAACAATGAGTCTCTGACCATTCACATATCCTGGTGCTCAAATGCAAGTGTGCATCCAGGTTACGTAATTAAGAGTAGAATTACACAGCCATAAAGTAGATACATCTTTTAACTTACTAGGTATCGGCAAGTTTTTTTCTCTAAGTGAAGAGTATGTAAGAGCTCTAATGTTTTCTATTTGCCTTTGTTACTTAAAAATATATCATGATCAATTTCTTATGTTAGTTATTTGTATTAGGACTTGTATTTCATTTCGTCAAAACTCTACCTTTGAAGTCATTCTCATATTGAAAAGCATATAGTATATTTTCTACTCTTTGCTGTGACAATTCAGTTTTCAAAGAACATAAATATCTAGATCAATTACTACGTGTAAGTTTTAAAGTAAGTCCCATGTCGCCTAGGAAACCAGACTAGGATAACAAAGGAAAAGTGACAGACCCAAGCTTTTAGCTGACATCTGTCTGATGACAAAGCCTGATTACTGTTTATTATACCACACTGATGGGCAAGAACTCAGTCTCCTGTAAATAGGAGGCACCTCTGCTGATCTCTGAAGTCCTCTCTCTATGCAACTGTCTCTCGTATGGTCCTCTGCTCTATGAATCTGAGATGCCTTGGCCTCTCCAAACTTCCAGTTCTGTTTCAACTCAGGGAGATCATAGAGTATAACCTAGTTGCCAATCCCCTGCACTGTCTCTAGGCAGTGAGCTGGAACATTCATAGGGCCCATCTCATTTGTTTACCATCTGTATTAGGTTTCTGTTTTAATCACCAAAAGAAATACCTGAGGCTGGGTAATTTATAAAGAAATGAGGTTTAATTGGCTCACAGTTCTGGAGGCTGTACTGGAAGCATAGTGCTGGTATCTGCCTCTGGCAGAGGCCTCAGAAAGCTTACATTCATGGTGGAAGGTGAAAGCAGGGCAAGCACCTCAGATAACAAGAGCAGGAACAAAAGAAAGAGAAGGGGGAGGTCCCAGACTCTTTTAAACAACCAGATCTCACATGAACTAACAGCGAGACCTCACTTATCACCAAGGGGATGGTGCTTAGCCATTCATGAGAAATATGCCCCCATGATCCGATCACCTCCTGCCAGGTCCCACCTCCAACACTGGGAATCATATTTCAACATGAGATTTGTAGGGGACAAATATCTAAACAGTATCACCAAATCTCAAGGTTCATCTTTTGTTGCCCAATGTCCAGTGTCTTAAAGACCATTGTTGCATGCTTTCTGTCCATTTAGTTGAACAAAAAGTTGTTTCAGGTTGGAGCATAGATAAACCTGTCAATATTCTTGGTCAGAAGTCCACAAAGCACTTCAAAGTACCAATATTTGAAAGGTCTCATGAAAGCCAATGTACGGTAGTTACACAAAGGAGAACTTACAGACTGTTCTCAGAAAATTTAAATTTACATTCTTTATATATTAGTGCATGTAGTAGTGCTGACAACTGAACACTCAGATTCACCCTGGTTTAAATATATTGACTATTGTCCAATAAAAAGCTGAAAGGTGGATTAGGCTTCAGGGTGATTTGATCCAGTGACTCAGTGATGTCAGTAAGGATGTGGGTTATATTTTAACTTCTTCCTCCATTTATCCAATCTGCTTCCCACAGGGTCAGCCTTATTCTACTTTTTTTTTTTTTCCTGGTCACATGGTTGCTGCTGACAGCTCCCAGGGCTATGTGCTTCACCACCCATATCCAGAGAAAGATATGTAATATTTATCTCCAAAATACTTTAGATCCCATGCCCCATGCCCATCATTAAGTCGAACACTGTGGCAAATGAGGTGGAATTACGCCGCTTCCTTTAAACTGATCTGGTTTCCTGCCAGAATCTGTAAATGGGAATAATCTAGTGAATGCTACACAAAAAGAAAGGAGTGGAACCTTAAAGGACATCTGGATGATATTAGGATATAGGAAAGAAAGACCAGTACTGAGGCTGGGTAGGCTTCCAAAAATTATTCACAGCACATATATAAATAACTATTACATTGGGGCAAAGTGTAGTATTACACTAAGATCAGAAATATATGTAAAACAGTAAAATGTTATGTTGTTATCTACAATGAGACTGTTTGGTTTTACTTTCTTTAAAGCACCCATGCCTTTCATATTATTTGTGTGAATAGGATGTCAAGATCTAACCATGGTTGTAGCTACCGATGTATCAAGTATTCAGGTTTTGTGGATCTCCTCAATACAGCTTTAGTCTGAACATGAATATAAATTTTAAAAATGAGTTTTATTATAACCTCAATCTTCTTTCCAGAATAAAGATTATTTTATCTTAATGACATGAATTTTTTAATAAGTTAACATATTAGTTTGATTTCTTTGATCAGAGTTGCTCTCTTCCTCATAACCAGAGTTTTCAGCATTCAGAGGTATGAATCACTAAAAAGGAAAAGCAGTATTTTGGTTATTTGGAAACAAATTAGATGACAATACAATAATTACATGGCAATAACTGTCAGGAAACCACAATATCAGTAAAAGTATACAAGGATGGCATTTTCTGACCTTTGATCCTTTTTATGTTTACCGTTAGGCTCAGAGCTAAGCAAATGAAGTATACATCCCCAAAAGAAAAATGGTGAAGTATTTTCTGATATTAGATCTGGTAGCTAGAGGAAGCTAAACAAGTCACAGAAATAAGAGATTCTGAAAAGACGTCACCATTATGATCTGATTTATTTTTTTATTTATTTTTTATTTTTATTTTTGAAAGAAAGAGAAAGGGGGAGAGAGAACAGGAGTCTTGCTCTATTGCCCAGGCTGCAATGCAATCTAAAAATAGGTATTAAAAACCTCTTTTGTGCTGATAATTGTGCTTAACAGCAGAGACAGGAAGGAATAAGGGAAGGAAATAACAAACAAACAGCCAACCAATATTTCATTGAAGTCTGTGAAATGCTATGCAAATGCTTAAGAGTGATTTACTTCCAATTATGTGGTCACTTTCAAAATAGGTGTAATATGATACTGAGAAAAATGTATCTTCCGTGGACCTGGGGTGAAGAATTCTATAAATATTCACTGAGTTTACTTGTTCCAGGTCTGAGTTCAAATCATAGATGTTCCTGTTAATTTTCTATCTCGTTGATCCATCGAGTATTAACAATGTAGTGTCAAAGTCTCCCGCTATTATTGTGCGGGAGTCCAAGTCTCCTTATAAGTCATTAAGAACTTGTCTTATGTATCTGGGTGTTCCTACATTGGGTGCATATATAATTATGATCATTGACTCCTATTGTTGCATTGATCCTTTTACCATTATGTAATGTCCTTCTTTGTTTCTTTTGGTCTTTGTTACTATTAAAGTGTATTTTGTCAGAGACAAAAGTTAAAACTCCTGTCTTCTTTCTTTCTTTTTTTCTCTCCATTTGATTAGTAAGTCTTCCACCAACCCTTTGTTTTGAGTCTTTGTGTGTCCTTGCTTATGAAATGGATCTGAATACAGCGAACTGATGGGTTTTGACTTTTTATTCAATTTGCCTCTCTGTGTCTTCGATTGGAGCATTTAATTCATTTAAATTTAGGATTAATATTGATATTTGTGAGTTTAATATTGTCATTTAATGCTAGCTGGCTATTTTGCCCATTAGTTGATATAGATTCTTCATTATGGAGATACTCTTTACCTTTTGGCAAGTTTCTGGGATGACTGATACTGGTTGTTGCTTTCTATGTATAGTGCTTCTTTCAGAAGCTTGTAAAGCAGGCCTGGTGGTGATGAAATCTCTGAGTGCTTGCTTGTTCATGAAAAATTTTATTTTTCCTTCATTTATGAAGCTTAATTTGGCTGGATATGAGATTCTGGGTTGAAAATTCTTTTCTTTGAGGATATTGAATATTGACCCCTACTCTTTTCTAGTTTGTAGGGTTTCAGCTGAGAGATCTGCCGTGAGTCTGATGGGCTTCCCTTTATGGGTAACCTGACCTTTCTCTCTAGCTGCCCTTAGAATTTTCTCCTTTATTTCAGCCCTGGTGAATCTAACGATTACATGTCTTGGGGTTGCTCTACTTGAGGAATACCTTTGTGGTGTTCTCTGTATTACCTGAAGTTGAGTATTTTCCTGCCATACTAGGTTAGAAAAGTTTTCCTGAATAGTATCCTGAAGAATCAGCTTGGATTCATTCTCTCCATGACATTCAGGTACACCTATCAAACATAAATTAGGTCTTTTCACATAGTCCCATATTTCTTAGAGACTTTGCTCCTTCCTTTTTACTCTTTCTTCTCTAATCTTGTCTTCTCATTTCATTTCATTAAGTTGGTCTTCGACCTCTGATATCCTTTCTTCTGTTTGATCAATTCAACTGTTAAAACCTGTGGATACTTCGTGGAGTTCTCATATTGCATTCTTCAGTTCCATTAATTCACTTATATTCCTCTCTAGATTGTCTATTCTCGTTAGGATTTCGTCAAACCTTTTTTCAAGGTTCTTAGTTTCTTTACATTGGGCTAGAACATGTTCTTTTAATTCACAGAAGTTTCTTATTATCCAGCTTCTGAAGCCTAAATCTGTTAATGGAACGCACTCGTTCTCCATCATGCCTTGTTCCCTTATTAATGAGGAACTGTGATCCCCTGTAGAGGGAGAGGCATTCTGACTTTGGGTATTCTCAGCCTTTTTACGCTGGTTTCTTCCCATCATTGTAAATTTATCCACGTGTCATCTTTGTAATTACTGACTTTCAAATTAGGTCTCTGAGTGGACGTCCAACTTGTTGATTCCCAGCAGCAGAATCTGAGCAACCCACTGCACCAGCCAAAACAGTGGCACTAAGATTCATGGTGCTTTTCTGCCCCAGAATCTCCGGTCTGACTTCCTTCTTAAGTCCCTTTTTCAATCAGCTGAATAAGCGACTCTGCCTTCCCGGAGCTCCAAACCTTGACCAAAAGGGGACCCAGTCCTGTTTAGTCTGCATCAAGAACTGTCACGCAGGGGCGCCAGCAAAACTGCTGCACCGGCTGCAAGAGTCGCGCTGGTGACCCATGGGGCTCCTCCGCTGGGAATCTCCTAGTCCGTGAGCAACAAAAATTCATCTGAAAGTGTGGCGTCCTCTTGTTCTCTGTGCTTTCACTGGAAGCTACAATCCTGAGCTGCTAGTAATCAACCATCTTGGATCTCTCTCCTGATCTGATTTATTTTTAGGAGTTCTTAGATCTCGTTTTGTTTTGTTTTGTTTTGTTTTGTTTTGTTTTGTTTTGTTTTGTTTTGTTTTGTTTTTTATTGTGTTAAACCAGGCATCCCCAAACTTTTTACAAGGGGGCCAGTTCACTATCCCTCAGACCGTTGGAGAGCCACCACATACTGTGCTCCTCTCACTGACCACCAGTGAAAGAGGTGCCCCTTCCTGAAGTGTGGCAGGGGGCCAAATAAATGGCCTCAGGGGGCCGCATGCGGTCCATGGGCCATAGTTTGGGGATGCCTGTATTAAACATTTCTCCACAGATAGTCTTTGCTCTCCCATCTGCCAAGGTTTTGACTCACCAGAACATTTTTACTGCAGTTTGTACTTCTATGATCCCAAGAAAGTTCTTGAAAATCTTAAAATGACCAAAAGAATCTCTCTACAAGTTGAGATCCTTAGAATCATCTCTGAAGTATCAGGCTCTACTGCTGGAAATCAAGTAAGCTGTGAATCTACAGAGCTTCCCGCAGCTTCAACCTTCTTTCTTTTTCTGCTCTTAATTCCTCCGGGAAGAACAAAAGTGTAGCCCCAGCGTACACTTTTGCATTGCTATAGGCCATTGTAAGCATTTCTCCCTACCTGGTATCAGCTGTTCCATTGATGCACCTATACGGTGATTCATTCTAGTTTTTCAGCAGGATGTCAAAAGGTGATGACAAGCAGATGATCTCAGAAGGTATTTATTTGCTCAATTGTCTTCTGAGTTGAAAACCACTGTTAGGTTAATTGGTATAAAATTAAATCAATGCATTGTAACCAGAATTTCTCCCTATAGTTTTGGCCTTTGTACCAGTAATTCAATTCAGTCTAGCTTTATTTTCTTTAAAAACCTCATCACTGAGTTAAAGTAATTAAAATAAAAAAAAGCATGATAGTACAAAATCTATCACTTTTCCTATGTTTTGGGATGCTTGGTAGCTAATTTGTACACTTCATAAAATGTAATCAAAGTTCTCATGGTTGCATATTTTTGGTTCAGAGTGTATATTTTAAGAAATTAAAAAATCGGTATCTTCAAGAAATCAATTTATTCTTGTACTTTTTTTTAATGTATAAGAAAAGAGTTTTTTTAAAAAAAATTTTATACTTTAATTTCTGGGGTACATGTGCAGATCTTGCAGGATTGTTACATAGGTATACATTTGCCCTGCTGGTTTGCTGCCTCCATCCCCGCATGCCCTACATTAGGTATTACTCCCAATGTTATCCCTCCCCAGCCTCCTCACCCCCACCTCACTATCCCTCCCCTAGACTCCCACTCCCCAATAGACCCCATTGTGTAATGTTCCTCTCCCTGTGTTCATTGATCAACACCTGCCTATGAGTGAGAACATGCTATGTTTGGTTTTCTCTTCTTGCATCAGTTTTCTGAGAAGGATGGTTTCCATATTCACCCATGTCCCTGCAAAGGACATGAACTCATCCTTTTTTATGGCTGCATAGTATTCCATGGTATATATTTGCCACATTTTCTTTATCCATTCTATCATTGATGGGCATTTGGGTTGGTTCCAAGTCTTTGCTATTGTAAACAGTATTGCAATGAACATACCTGTGCATGTGTCTTTATAATAGAATGATCTATAAACTTTGGGTATATACCTCATAATGGGATTGCTGGGTCAAATAGAATTTTTATTTCTAGATCCTTGAGTAATTGCCACACTGTCTTCCACAATGGTTGAATTAATTACACTCCTACCAACAGTGCGAAAGCATTCCTGTTTCTCCCATCCTCTCCAGTATCTGTTGTCTCCTGATTTTTTAATGATTGCCATGCTAACTGGTGTGAGATGGTATGTCAATGTGGTTTTGCTTTGCATTTCTGTAATGACCAGTGATGATGAGCATTTTTTCATATGTTTGTTGGCCACATAAATTTCTTCTTTTAAAAAGTGTCTGTTCATATCTTTTGCCCACTTTTTGATGGGATTGTTTTTCTCTTGTAAATTTGTTTTAGTTCTTTGTATATTCAGGATATTAGCCCTTTGTCAGATGGGTAGCTTGAAAAAAATTTTTCCCATTCTGTTGGTTGCCCATTCACTCTAATGATTGTTTCTTTTACTGTGCAGAAGCTCTTAAGTTTAATTATGTCCCATTTGTCTATTTTGGCTTTTGTAGCCATTGCTTTTGGTGTTTTAGTCATGAAGTCCTTGCCTATGCCTATGTCCTGAATAGTTTTGCCTAGGTTTTCTTCTAGGGTTTTTATGGTGTTAGATCTTATGTTTAAATCTTTAATCCATTCAGAGTTAATTTTTGTATAAGGTATAAGGAATGGGTCCAGTTTCAGCTTTCTGTACATGGTTAGCCAGTTTACCCGACACCATTTATTAAACAGGGAATCCTTTCCCCATTGCTTGTTTTTGTGAGGTTTGTCAAAGATCAGATGGTTGTAGATGTGTGGTGTTAATTCTCTTTAGAGAATAAAATGTTAGCTATTGGAAAAAAAGGAAGAGAAATTGATCACTAAAAGGATATTAAGCCAGTTCACAATGTACCATATAATGTAAATAATTATTAATAATAATCCTGGTTATAAGCTAATGCTATAATAATGAGGTTTCTAAATTTCATTTTCTCTTAAAGTAGAACTGCTTTTCAGCCTACTGAGCAATTCTACAAAATGTAATAGAAAAAAATTATCAATCTCTTCAGGAAAACTGTAACCTAGGAAGCAGCAAGAGACAGACACTATCAATTAAAGAAAGCCAATGTCCGAAAACACGCTTTCTTCATTATAATCAGAAACTTAAAATGTTCTAAAAGTCATAATTCAAATAAAGATTTTCTCTTTATTTTTATTACAAATAACACTCATATTAATTCTTCATTATTAAAGACAAGCTCCTAATTTCTTGAAGGGAATATGTGCAAGTGAATGACAATCACTGAAGTATCTTTGTTAGTCACTCTGGCTCTGTTATTGGAGTTATTATAGTGGGATATCGTATACACAGATTCAATAGAAGGGTGAGTTTCTGTATGGGATGGTAAGGGTTGGTTCAATTTAGGCAAAAGGACCAGGTTTAAAAATCTCCAGTTGGCCAATTCTAGATTCTGTGGATTTTTGTCAATATTATACAGAGCTTTTGAAAATAATCCTTGATAAATTAACCCAGGTATGTTATTAATTAATTTCATAGTTTTCATTAAGCACTCAGAGTTTCTCAGGATGGGATAGTTGTCCATAAGCACACAGTTACTGCAATAGAAATAATCCCTTTGCCATACTGTAGCACTGGTTCAAGTAGTTATTCTCTAATATCAGTGTTCAGTCAATGTCTTAACTCCTGTTGCTGAATGCCTTTTATTATTCAGTTTTATATAAGTATCTGCTAGGACGTAAAATATTTAACTTAACAATGATGCTTATTTCTAACTCATCATCGCTAGATCTTTTTCTTAATATAAAGGAGATGATAGTAAACCACAGACATTACAGTCATATGATTATATGATTTTGGCTGAATGAAAGTACATTAACATAGTGTGACTGTACTCTTATAATGAGGATTACAGTTGGACTTCGCTATTAATATCATACCATATTATCACTCTTGAACTACACTAAACTACCTTTCCTTGAAAATATACTATGAATTGGATACACAGGAAAGGACGTTAAATACATTTCTTCATTTATTGTGTGAGACACTGTATGAGGTAAAATGTTACCATCTCTATTATTACACATGAGTTACTTATGTAAAGTCACTAAAAGAGTACCTCAATGCCATTAATTTAAACTGCTCCTTATATATAGGAATGTCAATATTTTGCTTCTTTTATATGTTTCATATATTTGTCCCAATTTGCTATTTATCTTTCTTTTTTGCATGTGGCAATTTTTATCATAAAAATAATAGCATGGGGAGCAATGACAGATATACCTGAGGGGAAGGAAAGCAGCAAATCACACTGCCATGTGTGTACCTATGCAACAATTTTGCATGTTCTTCACATGTACCCCAAAACCTAAAATGCAATAAAAAAATACTTCACAAATATATGTAAATTAATGTATCAGTCCTTTCTTTAATAATTTCTGCCCTTAAATCACAGCAAAGAAAAACTTCCTCATGCCAGGTTATAGAGGAATTCACTTACATTTTTCTTGGTACTTGTACAACTTTATTTTTTACATTCAAATATCTTACCCTGTTGTAGGATATTAAAAAGACAACAGATTTTATTTTCTTACATTGGTACATTTCAAGTATGTATGACTACATCATCAATTTTAATGGCTACTCATTATGAAATTGAATCACATAAAATTGTCAATATTCAATCATTCAAGTTTGAAATAAATAGACATTCTTAAAAAGAAGTCCTATAATTTGCTTTTCAGTTAACTTAATATGATGTTGTAACATTATTTTGATGAAAGTATTAATAATCAGACAGGTACTTCACTGCATTGTTGATATGAGAGCAATCAAATCTCAGCCCAGTCTTGGCTCACTTCTCTGTCTTAAAGCTATTTGTGTTATCAAAAGAAATGGAAACCTTTTACAATATGGCATATTTTGAACACTGTATTTTCTTGATTTCTATGCACTATCTTTTTCCGGTTTTTAGCTAGCTTGGGTTCCTTTGCAAATCTTTTATTCTTCCAACTTCTGAATAAGGAGTTTCCCAACATTCACTAGTTATCCTTTTTCTTTTATCATTATCTTCTCAGGGAATTCATCTAGTTCCATGAATTAAACACTTACTACATACTGATAATTATACAATTTGTAATTCATTTGCCAAATTGCTAAATGCCAGTGTCATCAACCCAGATGCTAACTAACATCTATAATTGGATGTTTAATAAGTATCTCAAATATAATATCTCAAAACAAAATTCTTGATTTCATTTTTGACTCAAACTGCTCCCCTAGAATCCAGTATTTTAATCTTAGCAAGTAGTTCAATGGAATTGGTCAGCCATCCACAAAACCTCTACTTATCTATTCCAATGTTAAAACATATTAGACCGGACAATAGAAAGAATTCTAATTTATTTCTTCTCATCTTTACTTCTACCGTAGTCTAATCTACCTCTATTTCTTGCCCACATTGTATAAGTAGTTAATTTATGTAGAATGTTGTTCCTGTGTCATAGTGGAAACCAGCACTTTAAAAAACAAGACACAACAAAAAATTTAGACTATGTTATTACCCTTCTAGAAACCTTTTAGTGTTCTCATAAATAAAATTCAAAGCCCTTAATATGGTTTAGAAGGCTCTTTTACATGTGTTCCTATCATTCTCCAGCTCTATATTTCTTTTTCCCTTGATCACTCTGTTGTAATAACATAGACCTTTTTTTTCCCTCAGATATGGCACCAGCTGATGACTCTGCTTTGCAGGGCTTGTTTAATGTCCTCGACAATACCAATTATACCCTGGAGAAGTAACCTGTCTATGGAAATGCTTCTACCATAAGCAGGATTTACAGATCCAGGAATCAAGGAGGAGGGAAAGAATGGAAGTGGCTTCTTTCACCATTATCCCCAAAGATCCACTAACAAATATTTTATTCCCATCCCTAAAATATTTTAATTTACTGTGTTAGAGGTATTAGTTCTCAAAGGGCTAGTTTCTTATAGGTTTGAGGAAAGGAGACAGAAAATACACCTACATTTCTTCTTTGAGGCAACTAGAACTTTACAGAGAATAGTGTTGTAACTGAAATCATGTTCCTTGCCTATTCCTCCTCTTACAACTTTTATTTTCTCAGATTTGGCACCTGCTAGTGATTGCCTTGCATGGCTTGGGTAATGTCCTCCAGGCTTCCATATACACTCAAGAAACCAGTTTATGATTAGGGTTAGGGTCAGGGTTTTGGTTTTTAAACATCTGTTATGGTAAGTTTAGAACACTTGTTAAGCACCCAGGGAAGGACATCCATAGGATATTAATTCTTCAGATTTGAGTTGGAGAGAATCGTCATGAACTCATCACTCTCTAGACAGTAAGTGAAGTCATTAAAGTAGAAGATATTCATAAAAAGTATATAGATTGAGATAGAAAATTCTGATTATAGCACTAAATAACATCAATATTTTTAAGAGAAGGGTAATACAACACCTGGTGAAAAAGATATTTAAAAGGAGTAGCCAGAAAGTTTGGCAGAGGACAATAAAAAACAGTTTTATAGATACTAAAAATGGATATATGTATATATATATATATATATATATATATATATATTCTAAGAAAATGAAGATATTTATAAAGAAGTCAGTTATAACCTAATTGAGATTAATTTTAGTGAAAGGGTAGAAGCAGGAGCTTAAGTGAGTGGGTGGTCAGTACATTTCTTGAGATGTAACAATATTAAAGTGTGTCCATTTACTTTTTTAAAATTTAAAAGAAATCTCAAAACAAACCAGAATTAAATCTTATACAGACAATATCCAGAAAATTAGCAATTTCAGTGAAATAGCAGAGAGTAGAATCAGTCTAATGACTCTGATCCTAGATTTTTACTAAATGTCTACTGCTTTGAAAGCAGTAGGCATTTAATAAAAATGAGTAATCAACATTACCTATTTTAATCATTATAGCTCCCATGAAATATGTGTATTATTTTCAGCATTTTAGTCATTGAAGAAATCAACATTCAGACCTATTGTCTGTCTGACTGTAAAAAAAAGGCTCATACTTTTTCTAATGTTAAAGTGGTAAATAGGAATCATCATTGTCATATCAATAAAATGAAGAGTGTGCTTCAAATAAAAAACCTCTTAACTTGCCCACCAAAGCCAAGTTCTCTTTCTTCTAATATTTTATGGTTTATGTACTGACTTAGAAGTGGTATTTTTCTATGAGGTGTAGGAGAAGGCATCTCATTCTGAAGAAGAGATTAATGGGTTCAGTCATTTTTTCAGTTCTGGGTTTCAAAAATACTCATTTGAAGCTGAAACACAAACAGAATATTTGACTTTCTTAGCAAAAATTATATATATTTAATATTTTACTTGCATTAAAATCTTGTGGTGCCACAGCTTTCTTCTAAAAACACTCTGGAATAGAAGATGACAGCTTTTGCTGAACTATTTTGCGAACTAATCTGGTTAATTCTGTAAAAGACCATGGAACAACACAAATGACATTTTGCTTACTTTTAAGTGCATGGGAGTTTTGTTTTTACTTCTGCTTAAATTACATTTCAGTAGCATTATATTTCTGCTTTCATAGGGGCCATTTTCGGAATGAGTCCCTGGAAGGCTAATGCATGCAAGGCTGAAGAAGTGATGTGCAGCTGTGCTCTGCCCTGGTCTGCTCTGATTCCACTTATTCACCAACAGACCTGAGGCTAATCTCCATGTTGACTTGAAGAGGAAACTTCTGATAGTGGCTCTAAGATAAAATTTACCAAGGAAGGTGTATAGGAAAAGTGATGAATTTTGAAATGCAACAACTTCTTTGAACCATGTTTTTATCTCTTATCTCACTAATTTTAGTCATTTCTAAGGATTTCAGAAGATGGAAGGGCTCACCAATATTCAATGGTACTGCTACCTGGTTCAACCCTTCTTCATGGGTTAGAGTTTCTAAATTTAGAGAGGCAAAGCAACTATTATACTAAAGAGTGTTTCGGTTTCTGGTAGCTATCACTGAATTTAATGTAATAAAATCAATTTTGTATGAGTAAAATAGAGCAGAAATGTATTACTGCCAGATTGAGCAGAAGATTATTTCAAATAATGAAGTATTCTCCTTTTATTCCCTTTTAAGCACAGAAACATTCAGAGAAATTGCTGACTATCAGTCTTGGGGATAATGTGTTGGGGACTTTAACTGTGTTATATACAAGCTCACATTTCAGGTGTTCATAAGTTTCTGATTTTCATTTCAGCAAGGGTCTCACACTATAATTTTTTAGTATTTGTTCTCTTCCTTTGCTATGGTTTTCTTCAAAGACTCTAATATTTTTTCTTGAATTAATTTATCTTTATTTCTTTATAATTTTAAGATTTTTATCTTTTTTAAAATTGAAACTGACCCAATTGTCCCATAGAGCTGAGATATTTTGAATAAGCACAGCAATTGATCCTCCTAGTCTTAAAATTTGAGAAAGTTACTTTTGTCTTATCTGAGCTCCTTTCTCAGAAAACCAAAAGTCAGGCCTCCCAGACAGTATTGAGGTGAAAGTTACCAGCTCACTGCATCTGGACAATGAAACCTCAGACCCCTCCTCCATCACTATTGCCTAACTGATCACCTGTTTCTTGTTGGCCAACTTCTCTTCCTCACTGCTCCCTAATTCCTGTTTTCCCATACATGGTTACATTTCTTCCTTACTATATAAATCCTTAATTTTAGTAGGTTGAGGAGATGAATGTGCTACTGATGTCCCATCTCCTCAGCTGCAGCCCACTGATTGCCTCAGTGACTGGCTTTCTGTGCAGTGAACAGCAGGACCTAGACTGAACACCTGGTGTTTTGGTAACAGATTTTGGTTCCCTAACCAGAAACATGCTACCTGTGGCTCTGCTGCTGCAGGCCAGGAGAGTTTCAGAAGCCCTCCTAAGCAGCTTCCCAACCCTTTCTTAGTGGAAAGTGGATCTTGGTCTCTCTCTCTCTCTCTCAGGCCCCAGCTGCATTCCTGATTGCCTATGAAATCTGACACCTGCATCAGGTTACATGAGTGTCGTTTGTGGAACCAGACAGCAGGATCTGCTCCTATCAATTGGAATTTTTTTAAAAAGAATTTCCATTTAAAGGTTGAACAAGCCCAACAGACTGAGAGAGGGAAACATTCTGTTTCAGTCTGGACATCCTTGGGACTTGTTTGTAATTGTATATGTGTCCAAGCAAGTGATTTTCTTTTGTGGGTATCAGACAGCAGGATTAGCTCCTCTGAATTTGAGAAACTCTTAAGCAATTTTCATTCGCATGTTTATCAACCCCAACTGACAGAGAAAGAATGCACGTCAGCTGTTTCAGTTTGAACACTCTTGGGACTTGTTTGTGGGCACAACAGTTGGATCGTGTTTTGTGGATTGTGTGTGTGTCAATGTAGTCATGGCAAGTTGGGGTTTGACGCCAGGGTGCAGTTCTTTTGGATGCATTCTTTAGAGTTAGGCTGAATGTAATTGTGCATCGATGGTTATCATCATATGACTGTGAATGCACTGATTTTGTTTGATGTAAGAAAGCCTTTAAATTGTAATGTCGTTGAATGAGAAAGTAGAATGGAGTGCCATGTATCCAGACTTTTATGCTGCTGTTCAAAGCAGGGTTAGGCCTGGTTAGTACATGATGTTCTCCTGTGGTGCTCTTTGGTCCCAGTGTTCTTTGAAGTCTGGGGAGGTTTGACCTTTAAAAAAACAGCCATGGAAACTGCTTTACCCAAAAATTTGGTTCATAGCCTTCATTGGATTATCTATCAGGGCAAAAAAACTGCAACCATATGAACATATTCATATACCTGTGACCTTATATTGAGATCTCATGGCTAGAGTTAGATGATAAGAGCTATTTGATTTGTGTGTGTGTGTATGTATATATATATATATATATATATATATATATATATATATATATGATTAAGTGTGTTTAGGTGTATGCACATTTATTTTGTTGGGTTTTTCTTGTGTCTTTGTGTTTCTCTCATTTTCTTCTAATTTAACTTTCATTTTAGGTTCAGGGGTATATGTGTAATTTTGTTACATAGAAAAACTTATGTCATGGGGGTTTGTGGCACAGATTATTTTATCATCCAGGTATTATATCGAGTACCAAATTTTTTCTGATCCTCTCTGTCATCCCACCATCCACTCTCTACCCTCTGATAGGTCTGTTGTTCCCCTCTGTGTGTCCACGTGTTCTCACCATTTAGCTCCCACTTATTAGAGAACATGCAGTATTTTGTTTGCTCTTCCTACATTAGTTTGCTAAGGATAATGGCCTCCAGCCCCATCTATTACCCTACAAAGGACATGATTTCATTCTATTTTTATGGCTATATAGTATTCCCTGGTGTATCTGTACCACATTTTCTTTATCCAGTCTACCACTGTTGGGCATACAGGTTAATTCCATGTCGTTGCTATTGTGAATAGTGCTGCAATAAACATATGCATGCATGTGACTTGTGACTTTATGATAAAATGATTTATATTCTTTTCTGTATATATTCAGTAATGGGATTGCTGGGTGGAATTGCAGTTCTATCTTTAGGTCTTTAAGGAATTGCCACACTGTTTCTCACAATGGTTGAACTAATTTACATGCCTGCCAATGTCATACAAGCATTTAGTTTCTTAACAACCTTGCCAGCATCCGTTATATTTGACTTCTTATAATAGTCATTTTGACTGGTGTGGTATATCTCAATTTACATTTCTTTAATGATCAGTAATGTTAAGCTTTTTTCATATGCTTCTTGGTCACAGGTATGTCCTTATTTTATTTTATTTATTTATTTATTTATTTTTTGAGGTGAGGTTTGGCTCTGTGGCCCATGCTGGAGTGCAGTGGCATGATCTTGGGTCAATGCAACCTCTGCTTCCCAGGTTCAAGTGATTCTCCTGCCTCAGCTTCCAAGTAGCTTACATTACAGGTGTGTGCCACCATGCCCAGCTAATTTTTGTATTTTTAGTGGAGATGGGGTTCACCATGTTGACCAGGCTGGTCTGGAAATCCTGACCTCAGTTGATCCACCCACCTTGGCCTCCCAAAGTGTGAGGATTACAAATGTGAGCCACTGCACCTGGCCGAATGTCTTTTTTTGAGAAGCATCTGTTCATATCCTTTGCCTACTTTTTAATGGAGTTGTTTTTGTGTTGTAAATTTGTTCAAGTTCCTTATAGATGCTGAATATTCAACCTTTATCAGATGCATAGTGTGCAAAAAATTTCTCCGATTCTGTAGTTTGTTTACGCTGTTGATAGTTTCTTTTGCTGTGCAAAAGCTCTTTAGTTTAATTAGATCCCATTTGCCTATTTTTGCTTTTGTTGCAATTGCTTTTGACACTTTTGTCATGAAATCTTTGTTCATTCCCATGTCCTGAATGGTGTTACTCACATTGTCTTCCAGGGGTTTTATAGTTTTGAGTTTTACATTCAAGTCTTTAATCCACCTTTAGCTGGTTTCTGTATGTAGTATAAGAAAAAGGTCCAGTTTCAATCTTCTGCATATGGCTATATAGCTATCCCAGCACAATTTATTAAATAGGGAGTCCTTTCCCTATTGCTTGTTTTTGTTAGCTTTGTTGGAGATCAGATAGTTGTAGGAATTCAGCCTTTTTTCTGGGCTCTCTATTCTATCCCATTGGTCTATGTTTTTGTCTACTGTTTTTGTACCAGTAGCATTCTGTTTTGTTTACTGTAGCCCTACCGTATTAGTTTGAAGTCAGGTAGCATGATACCATCAGATTTGTTCTTTTTGCTAATAATGCCTTGGCTGTCTGGGCTCTTTTTTGATTCCATATGAATTTTAAAATCGTTTTTTCTAGTTCTGTGAAGAATCTCATTAGTTTAATAGGAATAGCACTGAATCTAAATTGCTTTGGGCAGTATGGCCATTTAGCTATGTTGGTTCTTCCTATTCATGAGCAAGGAATTTTTTGTATGAGTTTGTGTCATCTCTGATTTGTTTGAGCAATGTTTTGTAGTTTTCATTGCAGAGATATGTCACCTCCCTGGTTAGCTGTATTCCTAGGTATTTTATTCTTTTTGTGGTAAATTTTAATGGAGTTCTGTTCCTGATATGGCTATGGGCTTGACTGTTGTTTGTTTATAGGAATGCTAGTGATTTTTTTACATTGATTTTTGTATCTTGACACTTTACTGAAATTTATCAGGTGAAGGAGATTTTGGGCCAAGACTATGGGCTCTTCTAGATATAGGATCATGTCTTCTGCAAGCAGGGATAGTTTGACTTCTTTTGCTATTTCGATGTCTCTTATTTCTTTCTCTTAATTGATTGCTCCAGCCAGGGTTTCCAATATCATGTTGAATTGGAGTGGTAAGAAAGAGCAACCTTGTCTTACTCTAGTTTTCAATGAGAGGGCTTTTAGCTTTTGCCCATTCAGTATGATGTTAGGTGTGGGTTTGTCACAGATGGCTCTTATTACTTTAAGGTATGCTTCTTCAATTTGACAGTCCTTTATTAAGGATAAAAATTATAGTTAATATATAATTCTGTATATAAAATGTACCAAAGAAGATGTGTTTTTATTGAGAAATAGATTAATTTTTTCTAATTCAAAATGAAGATACTATTGATACGATACATAGTCTTGATTTTTAGCAATTTTTGTGAACCTGATAATTCAGAGATGTTTTAGCACCTATAACCAGATAAGCTTTGAAATGTGGTACAGTTTATATATTTTTAAAGTAAAATTTAAAATATCCCATATAAATGCTTTGGGAAAATTTGGAAACCCTAGCTTGAGAAAAACATACCAATTATACTACAAATAAGAATTCAATAAGAAATGTGGCTGGATCGTCACTAATATCACTGATAGAAAGGCAAAATTCTAAAAATGTATTTATTATGGAATGAACCCATGTTGTTTTGTTTTGTTTATAAATACAATAACTTATTACAGTTATTGAGGACATTAATATTTATCTCCTGAAGTCTATGCAGGCCATACTCAGACTCAAACAAAGTATCTTAAAGCCACCCACTTTTCCTCTCTTATTTACTTCTCTGCCCACCAGTTAGTCTTAATCTTCTATGCTCTAATAATATCCATATGGCTCTAATCTCCTCAGACCTTGTACTTGACCTCCCTGTTTCTCTATACTTTTTCTCTGTTTGCTTCTGATCAGCCATTATAAATAGCCTATCAGGTAAGACATATTTTTTTTTAGACAAAAGGGAACACATTATGGAGGTGTCCTTATTAGTGTTCTATGTCATCCCAAAGTATATGAGGACAACTAATCTGCCCTTTATAGGGTTCTTCCTATGGCACTGTGGTAGACATATGTCCATGTTCAATCTATTGTACCCTCATGGCAACCATAAGGTGCTAGTAGAAGCTCCATTTTGCAGAAGAGGAAGCTGAGGTCCAGTGGAATTTACTTGTCAAAGTGACAAAACAACATCTAGATTTTGGGCTTGACTTCTCAGTTCATATTCTTAACCACTATCCCTTGTTTCCTTTATATTAAAAACAAAACAAGCCAGGTGTGGCGGCTCACGCCTATAATCCCACCACTTTGGGAAGCTGAAGCAGGTGGACCATGAGGTCAAGAGATCCAGACCATCCTGGCCAACATGGTGAAACCCCATCTCTATGAAAATACAAAAATTAGCTGGCTGTGGTGACACTCACCTGTCGTCCCAGCTACTCGGGAGGGCATGGCAGGAGAATCTCTTGAACCTGGGAGGTGGAGGTTGCACTAAGCCGAGATGGTACCAATACACTCCAGCCTGGGTGACAGAGCGAGACTCCATCTATAAATAAATAAATAAATAAATAAACACCTCACACTTTCAAAACATGCTTCTCATCATAACTGCCTTTTATTGTGAGAAAGTGTGTTCACTTGAAGGTGGTTCTCATTCTTATATATTTGTTTTGAACCAAAGATCTAAAAAGAAAGTAGTTCATTAATCAGACACTACAGATTTGGGTAAATGGGATGTCAATTCAAAATAACAGAACAGTTTTGCCTGTGTAACTTATAAGGTGATTCTAAAGGCCAATCACAAAATGAGGTCACAAAAATATGCTAAGCAAAGGGATATTACTGGAATAACTGCATAACTTTCTAAGGGAATTCTTTGAAGAAATATACATTTCTAGATGTATACATGATGGTATTTGTCATTGTTTAGGGAAGTAGTAAAGGAATAGTCAAACACTTGGAATTTTGAATGTATAAATATGTATATATAATATGGGTTTTTAACATATATATGTATATTCATATATATATATATCTGTATATATGTATGTATATATTTCTATTTGCTTTCCTGTACTAATAGCACGTTGCCATTTTTGGTTTTTTTTTTGTTAGCAGTAAAAGAATTATAATGTTAAAATAAATAAATCATATAAAGTGTTTAGCAGCACATTATAGTATTAGGCACATATTGAACATGTTTATTTCTTAATAGTCATAGATTTTGTGTATTGTTTGTGCCACTATAGAAGATTTGGATTAACATTAAATATATGGTAATAAGAAGGATAAATTTTTAAGATACATTTAGTTCAAGTAAATGCCTTGTTAAATGGCAAAATAAATGCAGAAATAAAAGCAAGTAAACTTCTCAAAAGACTGAAAAATAAACATCTAATCAGGCAAAAATATGAGTTTAAAAACATCAACAAATCTAGAGCATTGACATACTTTTTTTTTTTTTTTTTTTTTTTGTAATTGACTAGGATAACAATTTATCTTTCAGGAAGCACTTTGGCATCATTTATGAGAAATTTCATTACTTAAATTGACAGCCAATTAGATTACAGAAGCCAGTTTTGGTGGAAAGAAAACAGACATGGTTTGTTTAAATTTGGATGACCTAATTGGTTGCTAACAATTCCATATACCAAAGATTTTCTACTAATTAGAATTTTAATAAAGTTAATCAAATAACATGCATGACATTTGGATATTGTCTTTCAAAAGTGCTCCAAAAGCATTAAATTACTACTGGAATCTTTCATAATTGTAGCAAGTTTAAATGTGTCTCTTTAAGAGGAGAGACAAGAGACATTTGCTTCTTCCATTTGCTCAAGAGGTGCCTGTGAGAACATCTTGATTGTTTTAAGGTAGTGTATATAATGGAATAACAAATAAGATTACTTATTTGGAAAGAGAATACATGCATTAAGGAGCAAGAATAAAATAAATCTTTAAAAACATACCATATTCATGGGATGGAAAAATCTGATGGAATATTTCAAACACTTTTTTATCTTGATGTTTATGATAAATTTGTCTTTATCCAAAAATTCATAGTGCCTTTGCGCTAAGATTCAGGAAGAATTTAACCTGATTTAATATTATGTTCAGATAACCATGATAATGGTTTATAACATGCTCAAATAATTTAACTTGGCTTATTATTACTCTCAAAAGTTGCATTTTGGATATAATAAAAAATATTGGTGGGTGAAAGATATGAACAGGCACTTCTCAAATGAAGACATTTATGTGGCCAACAAACATATGAAAAAGGCTTATTATCACTGGCCATTAGAGAAACGCAAATCAAAACCACAATGAGATACCATTTCATGCCAGTTAGAATGGTGGTCATTAAAAAGTCAGGAAATAACCGATGCTGGAGAGGATGTGGAGACAGAGGAATGCCTTTACACTATTGGTGGGAGTTTAAATTAGGGTACAACCATTGTGGAAGACACTGTGACAATTCCTCAAGGATCTAAAACCAAAAATACCATTTTACCCAGCAGTCTCATTACTGGGTATATACCCAAAGGATTATAAATTATTCTACTATAAAGACACATGCACACATATGTTTACTGCAGCACTATTTACAATAGCAAAGACTTGGAACCAACCCAAATGTCCATCAATTATAGACTGGATAAAGAAAATGCGGCACATATATACCATGGAATACTATGCAGCCATAAAAAAAGAATGAGTTCATGTCCTTTGCAGGGACATGGATGAAGCTGGAAACCATCATTCTCAGCAAACTAACACAGAAACAGAAAACCAAACATCACAGGTTCTCACTCATAAGTGGGAGTTGGACAATGAGAACACATGGACACAGGGAGGGGAACATCACATATCAGGACCTATTGGTGGGGAAAGGGAAAAGGGGAAGGAGAGCATTAGGACAAATACCTAATACATGTGCAGCTTAAAACTTAGATGAGGGGTTGATAGGTGCAGAAAACCGCCATGGCACATATATACCTATGTAACAAACCAGCACGTTCTGCACATGTATCCCAGAACTTAAAGTAAAGTAAAATATATATATAATTTATCTTTAATTCAATCTTTCTGATATAACTGAGAGTGAATCCAGTGAATTTGAATTTCTTTTTTTTTTAAATGTAAGTTTATAAAAGGTAGCATAATAAAAATCTCTTTCTCCTCCAATTCTTGTTTAGTTTGTCCTCTGAAACAAGTATTGGATTGAAAGCTCAAGAAGTAAAAACGTTAAATAAACACTTCTTTATGGAATAAAGCATTGCTATTCCTAATAGAAGGCTAGAATACATTTCCTTAGCAGCAATAATTGGGGTCTCCAGAACTCTTAAGTTCTTGGTTTAGAAACATTGCTTTTGATAAATAAAGTGAGTTTGTTATATAGAATGCCTTCTGGACTTCTTTTATCAAATCCTTTCTGATCTCAACTTGGTTCAATAGATTTGAGCATTTCTTAACACAGTTGACAGAAAAAAAATAGCCTATAGGGGTACTCTTTTTCTTATTTGTTTTCCTGTTTTCTCTGGGGTAAGTATATTCGCCTAACTCAGATGTTCCTCTCTCAAGGTAAAAATGCCAAGGACAGATGGCAGATTAATAATGTTCTTAGACTATGGCATATATGTTTCAGGGGAATCATAGAGGAAGTCTAGTTAATTGTTAAAATATTGTCTATCTAGGCATAATTTGCTTGATAAACAGGACTTTTTTTTTTTTCTTTCTTTTGTGATGGAGTCTTGCTCTGTAGCCAGGCTGGAGTGCAGTGGCATGATCTCAGCTCACTGCAACCTCTGCCTCCCATCGCCAGCTAAGAGGGCTCCAGTCGCCAGCTAAGAGGGCTCCCAGACCAGTGGCTTTTGCACGGAGAACTGCCGCAACAGGGCAACAGGGCGTGGTCAAAGCAGCCACGCGGGCCAAATCAGCCCCTGAGGGCCAAAACAGCCGCGCTGGCGGGAACAGTGGCGCTGGCAACCCCTCTGCCTGGGTATCTCCTGGTCTGTGGGCAATAAAAATTCATCTGGAAATGCGGCGTCCACTCACCCTCTGCACTTTCACTGGGAGCTGAAGTCCTGAGCTGTTCTTAGGCAGCCATCTTCCCAGCATCCAATTGTCAATTATTAACAGATAAAACAGATTCTATATATATGGCATACGTATGTATGTGTGTGTATATGTTTGCATATATATGTGTACTATATATGCATATTTATAATTTCTGCCATAATAACATGGTTCTCCTGCCTCTGTTTCTCCAGGGATAGACTGCTCCTTCGAATTATTTACTTGAAGGTAACTAAAGTTACCTATTTACTGACCCAGAAGTAACATTTTCGTTTAGCAAATACCAGCATTTATTGAATACTTAGTGTTTCTCAGGAATCATATTAAGTTTTATTCTTTTTTTTAAATTGCATTTTAGGTTTTGGGGTACATGTGAAGAACATGCAAGATTGTTGCATAGGTACACACATGGCAGTGTGGTTTGCTGCCTTCCTTCCCCTCATCTGTATCTGTCATTTCTCCCCATGCTATCTCTTCCCACCTCCGCTCCCCCCCACCCCTCCCCCATTTCCCCCCAACGGACCCCAGTGTGTAGTGCTCCCCTCCCTGTGTCCCTGTGCTCTCATTGTTCAACACCCGCCTATGAGTGAGAACATGTGGTGTTTAATTTTCTGCTCTGTGTCAGTTTGCTGAGAATGATGGTTTCCAGGTTCATTCATGTCCCTACAAAGGACGTGAACTCATCGTTTTTGATGGCTGCGTAATATTCCATGGTGTATATGTACCACATTTTCCCTATCCAGTCTATCATCGTTGGGCATTTGGGTTGGTTCCAGGTCTTTGCTATTGTAAGCAGTGCTGCAACGAACATTCATGTGCCTGTGTCCTTATAGTAAAATGATTTATAAGCCTTTGGATATATACCCAGTAATGGGATTGCTGGGTCAAACGGGATTTCTATTTATAGGTCCTTGAGGAATCACCACACTGTCTTCCACAATGATTGAATTAATTTTATACTCCCACCAGCAGTGTAAAAGTATTCCTTTTTCTCCACATCCTCTCCAGCATCTGTTGTCTCCAGATTTTTTAATGATCGCCATTCTAATTCATGTGAGATGGTATCTCAATGTGGTTTTGATTTGCATTTCTCTAATGACCAGTGATGATAAGCATTTTTTCATATGTTTGTTGGCCTCCTGTATGTCTTCTTTTGTAAAGTGTCTGTTCATATCCTTTGCCCATTTTTGAATGGGCTTGTTTGTTTTTTTTCTTGTAAATCTGTTTTAGTTCTTTGTAAATTCTGGATATTAGCCCCTTGTCAGATGGGTAGACTGCAAAAATTTTTTCCCATTCTGTTGATTGCCGATTCACTCTACTGACTGATTCTTTTGCCGTGCAGAAGCTGTGGAGTTTGATTAGGTCCCATTTGTATATTTTGGCTTTTGTTGCCATTGCTTTTGGTGTTTTGGTCATGAAGTCGTTGCCTATGCCTATGTCCTGAATGGTTTTGCCTAGATTTTCTTCTAGGGTTTTTATGGTGTTAGGTCTTATGTTTAAGTCTTTAATGCATCTGGAGTTAATTCTGGTGTAAGGTGTCAGGAAGGGGTCCTGTTTCTGCTTTCTGCACATGGCTAGCCAGTTTTCTCAACACCATTTATTAAACAGGGAGTCCTTTCCCCATTGCTTGTTTTTGTCAGGTTTGTCGAAGATCAGATGGTTGTAGATACGTTGTATTTCCTCTGAGGCCTCTGTTCTGTTCCATTGGTCTATATCTCTGTTTTGGTACCAGTACCATGCTGTTTTGATGACTGCAGCCTTGTAGTATAGTTTGAAGTCTGGTAATGTGATGCTTCCTGCTTTGTTCTTTTTGCTTAGAATTGACTTGGCTATGCAGGTTCTCTTTTGGTTCCATATGAAGTTTAAGGTGTTTTTTTCCAGTTCTGTGAAGAAGGTCATTGGTAGCTTGATGGGAATAGTGTTGAATTTGTAAATTACTTTGGGCAGTATGGCCATTTTCACGATGTTGATTCTTCCTAACCATGAACATGGAATGTTTCTCCATCTCTTTGTGTCCTCTCTTATTTCGCTTAACAGTGGCTTGTAGTTCTCCTTAAAGAGGTCCTTTACTTTCCTTGTTAGTTGTATTCCTAGGTATTTTATTCTTTTTGTAGCAATTGTGAATGGCAGTTTGTTCTTGATTTGGCTCTCTTTAAGTCTGTTACTGGTGTATAGGAATGCTTGTGATTTTTGCATGTTGATTTTGTATCCTGAGACTTTGCTGAAGTTGTTTATCAGTTTCAGGAGATTTTGGGCTGAGACGATGGGGTCTTCTAGATATACAATCATGTCATCTGCAAATAGAGACAATTTGATTTCCTCCTTTCCTATTTGAATACCCTTTATTTCTTTTTCTTGCCTGATTGCTCTGGCTAGAACTTCCAGTACTATATTGAATAGGAGTGGTGAGAGAGGGCATCCTTGTCTAGTGCCAGATTTCAAAGGGAATGCTTCCAGTTTTTGCCCATTCAGTATGATATTGGCTGTTGGTTTGTTGTAAATAGCTTTTATTATTTTGAGATACGTTCCGTTAATACCTAGCTTATTGAGGGTTTTTAGCCAGTAATGTTTGCATCAGGGGACAATATTTATGCTTAACCCATTTGTCTACATTCTTTTCTTTTTTCTTTTTTTGAGACAGAGTTTTGCTCTTGTCACCCAGGCTCCAGTGCAGTGGCATGATGTCGGCTCACTGCAAACTCTGCCTCCGAGTTTAAGTGTTTCTCCTGTCTTAGCCTCCTGAATAGCTGGGATTACAAGTGTGCACCACCACACCCAACTAATTTTTTAGTAGAGACAGGTTTTCACCATGTTGGCCAGAGTGATCTTAATCTCCTGATCTCGTGATCTGCCTGGCTTGGCCTCCCAAAATGCTGGGATTAAAGGCTTGAGCCACCGCACCTGGCCCCATTTGTCAACTTTTAAGCAGCAGCCTTATTCTTTCTGATAATGCTTCTTCCAAAAAGAAGCAGTGTCTTAAGTCACAGGTTTTTGTCTCCAAACAAGCAGGTATACTTGTTGAAATAGTTGTCTGTATATTTGAATAAACTATGCTATGGTATATACACTGAAAAATTAGAATGAATATATTCTACTTCTGACTTCCTGAATGACTGTAAGTAGATTTCACTAATACCTCTCAATCACAGAAACTAAAACAAATTTAACAGAACTCCTTTTGATTGCCACAATAGAGGAAAAAAAGAAGCAGACTAAGACAAAAACTTTCATTGGTAGCATGCGGCCATTCATCAGCGGGCATACAAGACCTTGGATTTCACATATAGGTGGTATATTAAGTGAAGCATTTTCCTTCGTATATATATTCCATCTCAATGGATGCTCTAACTTTGGTACAGTCTATTGCTCTTAAAAATAAGTGCTAATGTTTATTTCAGCTGAATCCCTTTTAAAAAGAACAAGAAATGATACTAAAGCAAACTGGAATTTTCAACTTGCCATGGAGAAAAGATTTCTAGTCTTTTGGAAATAATGTGTCTTTTTACTTTATCTTTTAACTATTTGTATTGTGTTTCATTCAGAGAAATGCTTGATTGAAGTTTGACTTTATACACACTGGGGGTATATGCTACTTTCACGCTCACCTGTTTGCTGCTCTTATTTAGAGGGAGAAAAATAGATCAGAAATTAGGGCCCTTTTTATTACTCAACTCTGTCTTTAGAAGGAGATTCAAGGGCTCCTAGTCCCCATTAGACCTGCTAAGGCTGCTCTGGGCAGACAGAAAGCCTGTGTATGTTTTTTTTTTGTTTGTTTGTTTGTTTTGCAGAGAGTCAGTGTAGCTTAGTACCTAAAGTCACATGCTCTGAATTTAGTCTGACTGGGTCCCCAACCCTACTCTTTGACCCATCTACCTTATAAGAATATTCAAAGTACTAAAAGTACTTATATAGTTTATATAGTATAAACTAGTATAAACTATATAAGATAGTCTACCGTTATTATTGAATTCTTGGAGATTTGGTAGCAGTCTTCAGGACACCTCATCTTAATCTCCTGATTTTAAAATTCATCTCTTTTCATGAGGATACAGAGAGAGAAATAGAGTAAGTGGAAGGTGGTGCATAACCTTATTGTAATGTTGAAGCTGTTGAACTTCAGTAGAAGCCTCATTCTCTGAGTCAGGCCTGACCAAAAATATTGTCTGACTCCCACAACATGGAGAGCAACATGTAGCCAGAATATGCTTTGCAGATGCTGCCGTCCTAATAGTCACTAGCATCTTAATGTCTGCTACTTTGAGACTTTAATGGCCATAATTTCGGGTCCTGGAGAGCTGTAGCAGTCAGTCTGGCAGCTGATTAGGATTTAGTTTGAGTAGAATTGTAGCAGTCTTAACTGATTTGTGAAGTTTTACAAATACCATCCCTTGTGAGGTGAAGTAGATGACAAGGCTTATATCTAATATAACCAAATTCTAAAATTGAATGTTCCCTATATTCCTTAAGATAACTACTCAACTTTGAGACTCTCTGTAATTCATGATGCTGCTTATGAAAAATGTTCACCATCCAAATGCCTATTTATTTGCAGTCATTTTTCACAAAAAGAGAAAGTGTGATATCTCTATTCAGGGGTGTTAAAGTGACGACAATTCCAGATGTGCATAGAGAGAAGAGAAATTTAATAACAAAATTTAAAGTACATTCTAGGAATCTCATTTTTTGCTAGTTAGGTTTTCCAGCTGATTAGAGGCAAAGTGCCAGGTACTTTCATTGTTTAATGTCTTTTTTTTTTTTTTTTTCAGTTGGGCTTTGAATTCTAAAAGTGCATAATAAGTGATTTTTGTTTTTTAATCGTAAGATTTCATTCAGTGCAGTCGAATGTGTTACATTTGTAGAGTTCTTTCTATGTTCCAAGAGTCTTCCACATTCTCTTTTATATTCTTATATTTAATATGTGAATTTTTCATAGGAGAGACATTATTTTCCCAACTAATAAAGAGAGATGGAGGAGGGGGAGAGGGGAAGATTTTCCTTGAATCACTAATCTGGTTTCCAAGAATGTAAGCTCCACAGGACAAATCTATTTTGTTCACACATGTATCCCCCGAGCCTGGACCAGTACCTGGCATACAGTAGATGCCAGTAACTTTTTGTAGAACTAATCAATGAATCTAATCAGAAGAGCTGGGAACAGAATTCAACTCTGCTAATTCTTTTATACTGCACCTTTCATATCAGCAAGAGTTCTTCTATGTTCTCAGGTGCCCCACATTTCCTTTGTCGTTTCTGGATGCACCTGTGGTTGGGTGTGTGAGGCGAGGCCAGTGAGGAGCCACTGGCACCCCCGCCTCACGGCACTAAAGAAAAGGATACAGGAGTCTCTGAAGGGTTGCTCCAGAGAGATTAAAGTCGCTGTCCCCAAATTCCCGAGGACGCCAGTGAGGAAGGCCCACCGGTCCCGCCGCCGGGCGCTGGCCTCACTGTGTCCCTGGAGGTGACCAGGTCTCTAGAAAAGGCCCGGACCCACCCACGACTGGGCGGGGCTCTCCCAGGCTCTCACCTCGCGGTCCCCGCCTGGTGGCCGGCGTCTGCGGCAGGAGCCGGGCGGCCGCCCAGGAGCTTGCGGAGTCGGGCAGGACCTGTGGGGGACTGGGGCGCCGCGCTCAACCAGGGGCGGGCGCTCGGGCTGCGTGGGCTCTGGGCGGCAGCCCCAGCACTAGCAGCAGCCTCTCTTCCTTCTACTTCTCTCCCGCTTTCTCCCTTTTTCCCGCCTTTCTCTTACCCCATTAGGTCTCCAGGCCAGTCAGGTGCTGGAGAGGCAACCGCAGGTGTGTTCAGGTTTTGCAACCAGCTGAGAGATTCGTGCCCACCTTTGGTACCACGTAGAGCGCTTTGCACCTCCCTCCCGGGGTCTCCCAAGCGCACAGGGAACCTCAGCGGGCAAAAGATGGGAGAGGGTACCCTGCGCCTTGGAAACAGGCAGAGAGGGTGGCTGACCTGTCCAGCCCCCACCTGTCCCCGCCCCCCACCAGACCAAAGCGCCAGTCCCCGGTGAGCCGAGAGAAACGCCGTCTCAAAAAAAAAAAAAAAAAAAAAAAAAAAAGCTGAAATAAATTTTTCCAAGAAAGAGTACATTTTTTTATGTATGTGGAGTTTTAAATTGTCATAATTTTAATACCTTTACATGTGTTCATTACTGTATTTATCATTTAATATTGCTAGTGTCATTATGCCCTTAGTTTTAGTGCACATGCCTGCCTCTGTGGGCAGAGTGAATTGGGGGCCAGTAAGAAAAACAGAAGTGACATCATTTTAACGTAGGTAATTCAATGTTAGGAAATGGCAACATGTATTATTCAACAGAGAAAATTTATTATAAGTAATTCATTTTTAAAAGTATTGAGAGACTGAAAGGAAAAGTGGATATTGTGTAATATGAAGCATTAGCTAGATTGGTTTCCTTTTCTACCCATTGGGTATCTTGGCTCTGCACCAGAGCTGTCACCTGAAGGGGCAGAACTCGGGGAGGAAGAAGGTAGGTTCTAGAAAGGAATGATGGACTGTTGTGGTCTGAATCTTTGTGTCCCCTGAAAAACTCATATGCCAAAATCCTGACTCCCAAGATGATTGGTATTATGAAGTGAGGTCTTTGGAGAATTATTACATCTTGAGGGCTATGGGCTCAGGATATTAGTGCCCTTCTGAAAGAGGCCCCAATGGAGCTTTTTAGCACCTTTCACCATGTGAAGATGGCAAAAAGACACCTCCGTGAGTAAATGGACCTGCATCAGACATAAGATCTTCCGGTGCCTTGATCTTGCATTTCCCAGCCTCCAGAACAGTGAGAAATAAATCTCTGCTGTTTATAAACTATCCAGTTTATAATATTTTGTTATAGTTGCTGAAGGGACTAAAACACTGATAATTTCTGCCCTCCTAGCAAGCTGGGTTCCTGTCCTGTATCATTCTAATGTCAGAGCCAAGTAATAGCTTTGTGAGTCTAAATGCTTAGTGGCATCTGGGAAGACTCTTTAGTGTTAACTGTTTGATCTCTTTGTTGCTGGTGTGTTAACCTATCTATCATCTGTCCACACAAACATATACTCAAAATATTAGCAAGTAAGAAATTGTACCTTGTTTCTACAGTTCTAGTTTTTATGAGTGGTTGCAAAGCCACAGTTGATATTTATACATTTTTTTTCTTCCATGACACATTTACCGTTTCTCTTATCTTTACCAGGGCCCTTAGCTGGTTGGAGTTACCTGCCTTCTGGAGGGACCCACCCCTTTATGTGTTAGGTATGAATGACTCTGTGGCTCTGTCTTTAGATGCTTGTGATCTGCCATTCACTTTTCCTATTGAAAAGGAGCCCTACAGAATCTTCTGTGTTTCAAACATAGTCTTCTCAGAGATTCATATGTTAAAATCTTGGTTCCAAGAGTTCATCAGTAAGTGCCAGTAAAGAAAAAAAACACATGGCTTTAGTTTAGTATAGAGACATTCATAAAAGAAATAGGTTAAACAGATATGGAAGAACAGAAAAGCCAAAAGGAGACACTGAAGTAAACAGATGTTCCTTATAGAATGCAGCTATCAGTCTTCAGGTTAGCAGACCAAAGGGAAGACACAGGAGCATCTGAAGCTAGAAGCCTGGGTAAGAAACCCTGCAGAAATGAAACTCTGACCTCATAGGAAGGGCTGCTGCCCAGCTTGGTTCTGGTTCCTCAGGAGTTTAGAAAAAGGACCCCTGGAGTTGAGCCAGGATATCTGAAAGGAGCAGTTAACTGGCAGGGCTGCTGTCTCCTAAAAGAATGTACCTCTGAGGAGGAGGCTCTGGCCAGCTGTCAGCATTTTTGAAGGAGTACAACATAGCTGGTTTTGAGATTTCAGGGGAAAAAAATGGAAACTTTCAGATCAAAAGCATTGTTGTGGTGCCACCAACAGAACAGGAAGCAAAACAAGCAGAAACACGTCCCTCCTCCCTGCTACACTCCTCCAGTTTCCCTTTAGCATCTTCTATTGCCAGAGAGTAGCTAGAAAAGGAACAATATGTTTGCAGAGCTTCATCTTCAGCATCATAAAGCAGAGAATAAAAGATTGGCTTTGGACAGAAGAGCCAATACATAACAGAGAGGTTGGATGTGATTATGTGGCTTGCTTTGGCCAGTGAAATGTACACAGAAGTTTACAGTATGTCAGTTACTTATTGACGTTTCCTTTAGCTCTTTTGTACCTCTCCCATGAGAAATAAATATTACCAGGTTGTTTCTAAGCCAAGGAAAATCACACATCACGTGTAGCAAAACAAAACATATTTTAAGTCTTGGAATTAAAGTCCAGCCAACCAGCAATTTTTTTTTGAGATGGAGTCTCACTCTGTTGCCCAAGCTAGAGTGCAGTGGCATGATCTCAGCTCACTGTAACCTCACCTCCTGGGTTTAAGTGATTCTCATGCCACAGCCTCCCAAGTAGCTGGATTTACAGGCACCTACCACCATGCCAAGCTAATTTTTGTATTTTTAGTAGAAACAAAGTTTCACCATGTTGGCCAAGCTGGTCTCTAACTCCTGACCTCGGGTGATCCACCTGCCTCAGCCTCTCAAAGTGCTGGTATTACAGGCGTGAGCCACTGCACCCAGGCTAGAGGTTAGAATTTTAATCAACTTGATAATGTTGACCAACCTGCAAGTGTTTTTTTGATAAGGAAAGGTACAGTATCCTCAAAATAGTCTATAATTTGTGACATTATATATTAAATATTTTTAGAATCCTTTCTTAATAAACCTAAAAAACCTTACCTCATTTGTATGTTACTTTAAAGTTTGTTTTAGAGTTTGCAGAGATTTTTTTCCATCCATTTCTAATTTATTCTCACATCACTGTTTTTAGAGTGAGAGGGCAAGTATTATTACTTCTTTTTTACAGGTGAAGAAACTAAGCCTCTTAGACAAGAGAAAGTATTAAGAGAGGTTAGGAAGTTCGTCACTGTTATATTTAAGAATGAAAAATCAAGCTTTCTGGTAGATGAATCTCTTCCCCTATTAAAAATACCAGTTGATGTTTATTTTTAAATTTACTTTCAGTCTGCTTTTCTTCACATGCTTGCTGAGCTTGTCTCTCAGTCCAACAAAAATAAAATTAATTTCCTTTGTCATGTAAGAAAGTTCCCCTTCAAACTCACACTGGTTCTTGAAGATATAATGGGCAATGGAAACATACCCAATCAGCAGGCAATGAGCTGCTCTTAACTCTTCTGGAAGCAGAGGGATATATTAGTCAGCTTAGGCTGCCATAAAAATACCACGGACTGGGTGGCTTAAACGGCAGACATTTAATTTCTCACAGTTCTGGAGGCTGGGAATTCCAAAATCAAGGTGCTAGTTGATTCTTTTTCTGCTAGAAGTTCAGTTCTTGGTTTGTATTTGGCTGCCTTCTCTCTGTGTCCGCGCATGGCAGAGAGAGGATGTGAGCTTCTGATGTCTCTCCTTATGAGGATACTTACTAATCCTGTTGTATCTGTTTGTTTCCATTGCTCTGCAAGTTCCAAATTCTAAAGAAGAACAGGTCCGAGATGGGCAGGGACTCTGCTTGATCAGGAGGAGATGGAAGTTTCATGAGGTGGCATTTTGTTGTATACAGAATTGAGACTTAGGCTTGATGTGAAAGGAAAGTCTCTGAAGGACCTGATGCATTTTATATTTGGTAGTTGGAGACATAGCTTCACTTATATCTTCATTGTAAAATAAGCTTAGGTTTCCAAGTAGTTTCTTTGAGACAGGCCATTTATTAACCTCCTCCGTAGGAGCTGTTTTTCCATTTTCAGCCACCCATCCTCTTACAAACTATCTCCGTTAGCAGCAATAGACATTTTTTAAAGTTCCCCTTTTCAAAGATGCTATGAAATTGCACAAATCTTCATCAGTATTAAATGTCTTTCTAATTTTCACCTGTTTTTCATACTTGACAGTGTACAATGTTACCAACAAATCACCAGAGCATTTTCAGCTACTTAAAAAATAATTTATAAGCATGAATTTTATCCTTCCACAAGTATCAGTGGATACCGGAACCATTAGGTAAATGAATCTTTTTTAGTCCATATTCATTTACATATGTTGTTTATAACTTGTATAACGAAGAACAATTTATTAAGTTTATGGAAGAGGTATAGGTCTGCTCTTCATCCACAAGAAAGCTTGGGCTGATTTGAACAGTTAGTTCAGGGCACTGCACAAAGCATTATAAAGATTTATGTCACAGCAACAAAGGAACTTATGTGCCAGAGAGCCTAACAGTGGAATAGGGAAGAGAGACACATACTTATTATGCATGAATAGAACTTTGTGCCATGTTTCCCACATATGTGGGATGATGGCAAATGAATGGAGATGATGATCTTGAAGATAATGATAATACAAATAGTATGCTTGACTATCACTGAGCATCTTTCATGTGCCAGGAATTGCTCTCAACATTTTACTTGTATTAAATTCGTTTATATGTTACAACAACCTTATGAGGTAGTTACTATTACAATTAGCTCACTTTATAGATAAAGCACAGAGAGATTAAGTAACTTAATACTTAAATCACATGGCTCGTAGGTGCCATCATGCTTTTTGACCATGCAAGTCACAGCTGATTTGACTTCACTTGGAAGTCTTCTTTGGGTCAAGTTATTATCATTGCTTTACCATTCATGTGGAATCCTTCTACTATTTCTCATGGTGCATGGCTCTGAGATGCCATGGAAGTGTCTGGCCCATACAGAGCTGAAGAGAAATACCAGTAAGTGGAGAGTGTTAAAAGCAGTGCCAGGGGATTTTATTTAACTTGACAAGCAGTCAAGGGTCACCATGCAAAGGTGACACTATCAATATTATATTTAAAGGAGAAAGTGACTGCAATCGTATAAAAAATGAAGGGATTCCAGTGAAGAGGATGCATTTGTTCAGGTGTTAAGGGATTAGAGCTGAGAAATGAAAAAAAGAGGTAAATGCAGCAGTACAATGCATAGGAGTATCCATATCAAAATATGAAAGCTAAGGAAGCAGAAAGGAGAAAAACCAAAGCTGTCTACAAGGTTATAAACTCTGTATGCAGGAAAATGCATCCTGGATAAGGAAGATATTTTCATTTAAAAAACTTCTCCTGAAATCTGAACTTCTTCACTATCATTTTTCTGATATATATGTGCATTTTGTCCTTAACATGCCATTCACCAGTAACCTCTAAACAACTAAAATATGATGAAATATACTGCTCATAATGATGATTCTTAATTAGTGAGGAACCATCAGAATCATCACAAAATCAAGTTATATCCTGTACAGTTTTATCAAGTGTATCTTTTATATTTTATTTTTCCAAAATTGATAATACAGATCTAGGCATTTTGATTATTTTAAAAAAACAAATAAGAATATTTAATGAGGCAGAATATATCATTTTCCAGACATGCTAAATAATAAAAAATAGTTACTAAATAGTGTAAATATTCCCAGATTTATGGATCCAGATATTTGTGATCAAGCATATATAGTTTTCTTACATAAGGAATACTATTCATTTAATAGGTTATTTATATAAAATTGCATATTTTTCTTTTGAGAATGAATTAACCTTTCCTTAGTTCCTATTTCATATTTCAGGAAGTGTTTTGTTGGGAAGGAAGCCTGTGTTAGAGTAAGAGAAGTTTAGACATATTCCCAACAGATGACATATTAATAGACGAACCACTGCAACTGACAGTTCCTGTGGTAGAAATACTTCTCCCATGACTTATTTCAAGCTGATAATATTTTAATGACCATCTCACAAAATTCCCATAACTTTAGTAATCAGTCTCTTATGGCAGTACCAGTCAACTACAGCACATCAGTGTTACTTCTGATAACCTGCAGAAAAATTGGAGTGGGCAGAGGCACAGAAGCAATACAGGAATATTTGCCACAAGAAGAAAATGTGTTAGAACATCGCTTGCAATAATATAAGTATAGTCATTACTTCAGGAGTATCTCAGCATTCCTCTACTTCCAGTAATAGGAATTTAGAGCAGAATAGAAAATAAAAAACGAAAAACAACAACCCTCTCTGGGGATAAGGAGGTCCTTTGTTGTGCAACATTGGAAGCTGACACAAGGTAGTTCTAAGAATCACAGTTTACAGAGAAGGCTGAACCCTTGCTCTCTCAACACTTTCTATCCACCCTTGGGGCCAGTGAAGCCTAAAGCACAGCAGAGGTGTCATGTGTATTGGAAATGTGGTTTTGGAACCTAAGATCAGAGCCTTCTTTAAGGGGAAAATTAAAATCCACACAAACAAAAAGCCCAAGATCTAGAACGTATTGTCTTCTCAAATACTCTTTGCCTATTAATTGTGTTTAGCCTGTCTTATCTGCTATGTCTAAGACAAAACAAGATGTTGGTTTCTTTTTTATCATTTCATTTAGTTTCATTTTATATGGGTCTGTAAAGGTGTTTGCACCTTTGGAATTAGTAAGGGAGCATTGAATTCAATCATGTTTCTTCAGTAGAGCCAAAGTAGAAATTCATGTATCAATTCATGTATCTCTTTGGGATAAAATGATTTGTAGTCTCTAATAATTTTTGTTTACTTGATAATTATGGTTTTGTTTTGTTTTCTTTCAGGTCTTATTGAACACAGAGCATTTCCATCCCCTTTTCCACAGACCATGTAAATGGAAGCAAAGAAAGATATGTTCATTCTGGCCTAGATTTACCCCTGTGCAGTGACAAATAATCTGGAACCTTATTTGTAGCAAGCTGTGAGGACAAATGCTTCTAAATTTGACCGGGATATGGCCATGATCCTAGGAGGCTCTGACTGAACCAGAACTTTCTTAGGTTTCCTAATAACCAAGCACCTGCAGGGAAATCAGGCTTTTATTTTTATTTGTTTTGTTCAATATAAACACTTTATTCTTCAAAGAGGTAGGATGGAATTAGTGACCTCTGCTGCAAATAAGTCTAATGAAATTGGAAGAAAAGATATTTAAGGGACATATACTTTCATTTGCTAGGCAATGAGCATGTTCATTAATGTTTAAATTCAAAATACAAAAGTTGAGTACCATTTGATTTCTATATTTAAATATTCAGAAAGCATCACCATTGTAATTTTGTAACACTTCAAAAAACTTCTGGAATCTTCTTTGTCTTGTTTTCTTTTACTTAATTTTCCAAATCAATAACTTGTCAATACCTTTTCATTGGCAGCTATAGCTAATTAGCTCTATATTACCCCTAATATAAACTTAGGTGCTGTGATGTTTGAGGAAAAGGGAATCAGCAAAGGGATAGAAAATAGGGCACAAGAAATGAAACAAATGCAGTAGCATTTTAAAAACTGTGTTACAATGGTCTCTGTCTTCTAAGGCAAAACCTCATATTATACTTACACAAATATTGACAATCATGGGAGAAAAAGACATGGATGGTGTAGCACACCCTTAGCAGGAAAATATATTGGTTTCTTTTACCTGCATATTGATATATAGTGCCAACCACAGTGCAATTTTAAAAACTGAATGAAAATATAAAGGGCATAGAAGCTCTTTGAATAAAGGCAAACTAAATAGTTCCATGGAGGTGGAAGAGATGGAGTTTACCTTAAAAGTTTCCCATATACAGTACACCTTTCTAATTTTAGTGTACTTACTGTTAAATAGCTATGCATTGGGTTGGAATTACTTCTGTAAGTGATTATTATTACTTATTAGGATGGTATAGTGAACATATTTTGCCTTGCCTACTAGTTGCAGCATCAGTCTTTCCTTCTCCTTTCCTAATGATTCCCAGATTTTCCTGTGTTATCCCTAGTGTCTGAGGGTTTGCATTCAGAAATTCTAAGTGAATCTTAATATGCCTAAACCAGTTAGCATAAGCATGTACTCTTTGTCTCAGTAATTAGCTCAAAGACACACATGTTGTCTATGCTAGTCCAATATTCGTGAAAACAAGGTCTTTTGTTTCATGATTTGGGAAAGCATCCACTATTTATCTTTGTAAATATGAATGAGGAAACATGGAGCCGTGGATACTATTGGCATTGGTATCAATGATATGCTGAGAAAAGGAAGAATCTTTATGAAGCTGACAATGGACAGGAAGCTGACCAAAACAAAAACAAAAACAAAAACAGATTTCAGATTCTTAGTGAACCTGCTGTCTCTAGATCAAACCACCATGAAACCTATCTTAAGACTGCACATTCCAACTACATCAGGTAATAAATTACCTTACTGTTTAAAAGACACTGTGAGGTGGATTTTCAATGCTGTCTGTACCACAGTGAGTCCTCAGTGATCATAAACTTTAAATTCTGAGGTAAGAGACTAGGACTTCTTTTCTTACCCCCAGCCTTTATTGGGCCATGTATGAAAACTTTCATAAGTAGTTCTTCAATATTGCTTCTTGAATTGCATCATGTCATTTTTTTCTTTGCCATCTTCACAATACCTTTACTGCTTCAAAGTGTTATTCTCCAATCTAATCCAATTGCCTTTTTAGATGTTAAATCCAAGTTACTATCTAGCTTTTATTTGTGTTTCGTTTATCAGCTATCTTTCCTACACTGTTTTCCTCATTATGTCTAGAGCATCTTTTTATTTCTTTGCTCCCTCTTCATTCTGTACAATTAAAAAAGTTAAAAAGCATATTCCCTTGTCAGTTAAAACATGAAGCTTTTTTCTAATAGTGAATTTGTTTCTATAGTGTGGTACTTTGCATCTGAGGCAGAGTTCATTGAGAACATCAAATACAAATCAATCTATCAACTCCATAGCTCTTGTGGTTTTCCTACTTTCTTATTCATTGCTTCTTTAGATTCTGGCATTAAATTATAAACCAGACTGTAGAGGAAGTCTAGCTTGGCCTTCCACAGCTAGAATTCAATAAATGTAAAATAAGCTGCACTATCTTTAATTAAGATAGTCCTGGTTTAAAAAAAAAAAAAAGACTACTGTATATCCAAGGACTCTTCTGTCTGCAGAATGAACTCATTTTGGAGGTCAATTAACTGCAAAGATAGAAGACTAGATCTAAACTTCTGCTAAAGTCATTCCCCTCAGCTTTTTCAGAGACAAAGTATCTTTCAGAGACCTATCAGAAGCAAACTATTACTATCACGTGTTAGTAAATGAGAATGCTTTTGCACAGCAATTTGAAAACGTTCGTTGAGATTAAAAATTAAAAATACCTTTTCATTAAAAATTTGGTTTTAAAATCCATCAAACAAAAATAATTACAAAATAACCACAAAGCTGGATTTCTTATGCATCAGTTTTATAGGGATGATGAAAGAATATTTAAAATTTTTTTCTTTTTTTTTTTTTTTGAGACGGAGTTTCGCTCTTGTTACCCAGGCTGGAGTGCAATGGCGCGATCTCGGCTCACCGCAACCTCCGCCTCCTGGGTTAGGCAATTCTCCTGCCTCAGCCTCCCGAGTAGCTGGGATTACAGGCACGTGCCACCATGCCCAGCTAATGTTTTGTATTTTTAGTAGAGACGGGGTTTCACCATGTTGACCAGGATGGTCTCGATCTCTCGACCTCGTGATCCACCCGCCTCGGCCTCCCAAAGTGCTGGGATTACAGGCTTGAGCCACCACGCCCGGCCTAAAATTTTTTTCTTATTGCTTTTTCTCTCCTTAAGCATGTACTTTTGTTCCTTAGAACTGAGCTGAGGACAGAGTCAGGTTAACTGTTACTACTTTACTTGAATACCCAGCATTTCGCTCCTGGGCTCATCTAGCCAAACCTTAGGATGCTCCTTTCTAGAAGGCAAATAGGTTTTGTTTAGGTCGTCTTGCCAGTCTCTCAGGCATACAGACACTCTGCCACTAGCACTTAAGGTAATTTCTGATCAGATATATTACAGTGCACTAGACTGGATTGCATGTGTCCCCCACCCCGAAAATTTGTATGTTGAAGCCCTAACCCCCAGTACCTCAGAATATGACTTTAGTTAGAAATAGGTCTTCAACTAAAATGAGGTCATTGGTAGAAGAGACCTAATCCAATCTGACTGGTGTCCTTATAAGAAGAAAATAGTAGGACATACAGAGATAGATATATCAGGGATGTACCCTCACAGAGAAAAAGGTCATGTGAAGACACAGCAAGAAGATGGCTATCTTTCAGCCAAAGAGTGAGACCTCAAGAGAAACCAAGCCTGATGACATCTTGATCTCAGACTCTCAGATTTCAGAACTATGAGAAAACTAATTTCTGTTGTTTCAGCCACTCAGTCTGTGGTATTTTGTTATGGCAACCCTAGAAATCACATATACGGAGAAACTCCAAATAACAGTTGATTGAACAAGGTTGAAGTTTGATTTCTATTTTAAAAAAAACAAAACACACAAACAAACGAACAAAAAAACTCCATACAAGGACAGCCTAGACTGCTGTGAAAGCTACAAAAGGTGTCAGAGAGCCAATCTTCTTCTACACTATTGTGCCATCCTCCTGAGGGCTTGGTTCTTTTCTTTATTCTAAAATGGATGCCAGAGCACCAGATAAAAAATCCACATCCTTGGAAGCAGGATGGAGAGAAGAAATATGAGTACTCCTTCATTTTAAGGAGACTTTCTAGACTTACATAGAACATTTCAAGTATCTCATTGGTCAGAATATAATGCTGGGAGATTTAAGTTCAACAAGGATAACATTTGTAGCATGTTTTACAGTAACAATGTACTCATCTTAATATCAGGGTTATTTTCCAAAAGAATGAAAGACTGCTAGCTTGCTACTTGGCATTCTCTGCCACCTATTGTCACATATGTATGAATCCCCAAATGATTTGTTTCTCAAAAGATTTTCCATCCCAGTGCAAATGTATTTCTTGTTGGGCCATTTCCTCCAGTGCCCCATATATACTCATATTTGCAAAAAGCACAGTGATAGGCAAAGTCTGTGGTTCAAGTTGAAGTTTCAGCTACAAGTGAGTACAAGTATTTTCTGCTTTGTTGCATTATTTATAATAGCAAAATCCAACTGCTTGTCCCACGGCAAGCCAGTGAGAAAGTAGAAGATATCGTGTTCTTTTGAATAAGCACAATGTGAAAATTGTGTTGAAGAATAGCAAGTAACATGGAAAATATTCATGAAAAATATTTACCTTGCTAAGAGGAAACTGTAAACCATAAAATAGTATATGTAGTAAAAATTCCATTTGTATAAATAAATATAAACATATATATTTCACATATACATAATTATGTGTTTCTAATTCACTCATACAAGAATAGAAGTTCATATAAAAGGAGGTATCAATAGCAATTGGCTCTAAGCAGAGTCTCTTATGGTAAGAGCTAACATGGCTTTTTAACAGCAGGGTACTCAGGCAAGTCAATTACTTTTCATTGTGAGTTATTGTTCTCAGCATTGTGAGTGTTTTAGATTACTTGTCCACTCCCTTTGGTTGTTGTTGGCATGTCCGTGTCCTGTGCCAGCCCAAACAGCCTCATACTGGTCTATTTGCCACCTGGGGTTGAGAACCAACAATCAGGAGGATATCTTTCTCTTGATAAACTGAACCAAGTTAGCTCAATATTATTAATAAACCAGACTCATGCAGTATGTCAAATGACACTGTTCTTGTCTGGGGCCACTGATTTGAATTTTTTATTAGTCCTTTTAAAATGTATGTTAAATATATTTTTGTATGCAAATACACATACATATGTATGTATGTATGTTTGTGTGTGTATACCTTCCAACCATAGGAGTCCTTATTGATACAGTTGTCTTCCTCAAATAATTTTATTCCCCAACTTCTTAACTATAAGTGCCTGCCATTTCCACTGAGCACACTACATCCCAGAGTATTATACAACAGTGTGTCCTGAAAAAAACTATATTTGATTATAATTCTTTGTTTTCTACTTACACATTAGTATGCCTATAGAATGGAGTTGTGTCCAAGTTTCTTTGAAATTATAATTAAATTTGAGGTGTAAAACTATTTTGTCTGTTAGGTCAGCTTGTTCTATACTGTGTTGAATTGGAATTTGATTATAGGAAACTTATTTTTATTCCCATCTTTGCTCTGAAAAAGTGTACCATATTAAAAAACAAATTAATAAATGTATAAATCCCTCATGGTACTTGTCTAAGATTTATTGCAGTATTTGAACTGCATCTATGATTCACAGAGTAAAACACTTTGTTCCTGTACCTAATAACAGCAGGCCAAGTTTTACAAGTAATTAAATAATCCAAACCTCTCTAGTAATTTGAGTAGGTGCAGAGTAGGTTCAATTTAGTCCTATTTAACAAAATATCTACCTCAAAGTTTTGATACTCCAAAATGCTATGAAAGAAATTGTTGAAAATACAATGTGCTACAGAAGTTCAATATTTTGTAAGGGAAATATAAAAGGAACCTAAGTTCATGAAGAAAAACAGACAATGCAGAATTTCCAGTTGCTAAAGAAAATTATGCTCATGTATTTTTATATAGTCATCTTACTTTTCAAATTGCCAAGGTATTTGATTGTCTCATCTCCAATTTTTAGGAAAATCTCTATATTAATAAGAAACCAGAAATTATGCCCTTTTAAATTATTTAAACTTACAATGAAAAAAAATTAATGCAAAATGTGCTTGGATATTTAATTTTTCAAAATTATTTCAGAGTTTATCAATTATCTAATGCTACGTAAGAAACCACTTCAAATTATCGGGACATAAAACAATAATTTGATTATATTAATGGGTTCTGTGGGTCAGGAATAAGAATAGCACAAAGCAAGAAAAATGATGCCTTAGCTGAGAAGACTCAAAAGCTGAACTAACTTGATGGAGGATGACTGGATAAATATGATAGAGTCTTCTCTCACATTTTTGGCTGTAAACAGCTACATCTTGGAACTCAGGTGGCTTCCATATAGAATGTAACCTTTTTGTGATTTCTCTGAGTAACTCATTCAGACGTCTTCACAGTATACAACTAAAAGCAAGGCTTTTCAGAAAGCAAACCCTGAGTGGGTGACATTTTTATGATTTATTCTCAGAAATCACAAAGTGTCACTTTTCCCTTATGCTATTGGCTAAGGAAGTCATAAAAATCCTGCAAGGGATACAGATCCAGCCCTGCATAGGAGGAGTGACAAATAGTCCTATTGTAAGAATAACATATTTGGTGGGATAGAGATAGGGACGGCCATCTTTTGAAAGTACACTTTGCCATAATCCTCCCCATAGGCACACGACACAACTTACATCTCTCCAATGTGAAAATACACTGATTTTTTCCCCAGTGTCCTCAGTACTCAGTCCATCGTAGGATTGACTTGAAGCTCCATATCCCATTACCTAAATTTCTTCTACATTGGAAGATACTTCTCAAGGGTGATATCTTAGGTACATCACCATGAGCACTGTTCCCTGATCTGAACACCTGTGAACTAAATACACAAGGAATTTACTTCCTGACACACCCACCCACCCAAAATGCAATGAAATGATATGACTTGATTGGAAAAACCACTATAGACACTGTTGTCAAAAAGGGAAAAAATGAGAGGCAGATAGCAGCTATTGATCCACAGATATTTTGAAATCCATCCAGGAAGACGTTTCTAGTTTCTTTACTGGAGATCTCTTATTGCAGATTTCCCTAACTGTAGATCTCCCCAATTCTTGGCTCAGTCCTCTGGGATCTTGTTTCTAACTTCGAAATCATTCTTTCTTTGTCAAAATTATAACCAGGTAATCTTCTCAGCTAGCTCTTTGGTTTAAGATTGGGGATGCAAAGATTCCTTAATTTGGTAATATCTTTGTCACTATCAAGCCAAGATAATATAATTCTTTTTGCAATATTATGATTTCTTATGTACCAAGTTATAACCAACTCCATTATAAAACAAAAACAATAATAAATTTCTTCTAGTTAAATTCACCTCCAACTTAAGTTCCCTGTGGGACATGAACTTAAGATTCCTTTAAGTCCTCTTGTTTAACAAAGAGGAAATGTAAGCCATACTTCATGATCCATTAAAGTTACTAAAAGGTTTTTAGAGCATCTGAAAATTTTTAGGGGTACCACCTTAGGCTTTTAAGAGTTCTCAGTATAAGATCCTAGAGGTCCCCCTCTGAATTTGATATTTGGCCTGGGACCTTTGTTTTATTTGAAAATGTGTGTTTATCTGGTTAGGCCAAGAATAAAAAGTGGTTCTATTTTTATACCCAACAACTCCTGGCTTGCTGATTTATGTATTCATTTATTTATAATTACAACTTTTATTCTAGATTTAGGGGATTCATGTGCAGATTTGTTATATAGGTTCATGATGTGATGCTGAGATTTGGTTACAAATGATCCTGTCATGCAGATAATGAGCATAGAACCAATAGATAGTTTTCAGAATTTACTCCCTCAACATGATTGATCATCAGAGAAATGCAGATCAAAACTACAATGAGGTATAATCTCACCTCAGTTAAAATAGCTTATATTTGAGACAGGCAATAGCACATACTGGAGAGAATGTGGTGAAAAGGGAACCCTTGTACACTGTTGATGGGAATGTGAATGAGTACTACCACTATGGAGAACAGTTTGAAAGTTTTTCAAAAAACTAAAAATCTGCCATGTGATCCAGCAATCCTGTTGCTAGGTATATGCCCGAAAGAAAGAAAATCAATATATAGAAGAGAAATCTACACTTCTATGTTTGTTGTGGCACTGTTCACAATAGCTGAGATCTGGAAGCAACCTAAGTGTGCATCAACAGATGAATAAATAAGTAAAATATGGTACATATCCACAATATAGTATTATTCAGTCATAAAAAGAATGAGATCCTGTCATTTGCAACAACATAGCTTGAACTGGAGATCATGATTTTAAGTGAAGTAAGTCAGACACAAAAAGACAAACGTCTTATGTTCTCACTTATTTGTGGGATCTAAAAATCAAAACAATTGAATTTATTAACAGAGAGTAGAAGGATGTTGCCAGAGGCTGGGAAGGGTAGTTGGGCAGAGGGGTAAACAGGAGGTGTGGATGGTTAATGGGTAGAAAAAAAATTGTTTGAATGAATAAATTATACTTGCTATTTGTTACCACAAAAGTTATATAAATTGACTATAGTTGATAATAACAATTGGATGTTTTAAAATAGCTAAAAGTATGACTGGATTGTTTGTAACACAAAGGATAAATGCTTGAAGGAATGGATATCCCATTCTCCATGATGTAATTATTATGCATTGCATGAGGGGGTAAATAGTTCATGTACTCTATTAATATGTACCTACTATGTCTGCACAAAAGTTAAAAATAAAAAATTACAATAAAAATAATAAAAACACTTGTGTCTAACAAAAATTATTCAAGACGTAAGAGATATAAAAATCTAAGCAAAATATAAAGAAAGCAAAATCTAAGAAAACAAGAATTGCCATAGAAGCCAATTCAAATTCATGTTTCTTCTTTGAGCTGCTGATGCTGCCTTCTTAAGAGCAGCATCCTGACATCAGAGATGTGGATAAGAAATTCCAGACATCTTGTGAATTAGAAAAGCCACATTGTGAATTGGGTGAATATACTTTTTGTGATTCTTTTTATATTTTAATGTTAGGTTGATATGTACAAAGCAAGCCTCTCTATATATTATATCTGTAGTTTAGAGAAGGAAATAGAAGTAAAGACTACAATTTAATGTTTACTTAGCTATTGTGAGAAAACACAAGCACAGAAATAAAAAAGCAAGAAATTAATCATTAAGAAATGCAGAAAATTCCAAGAACACCATGACAGAGAACATTTTAAAGTAAGTTTTGACACATATTAGTTGGGAGTTCTGGCAGTAATTAGCAGTATGACCTTAAATAACTCAAGTAACCTCTCTAGTTTTTGTCTCAATAAGATGAAGCAGTTGAACCAAATAATTTGAGAAACATTTTCAAGTCTTAACACTCTAATACTTTACTTTACAATAATGCAAAGGAAAAGGAAAATACAGAAACAAACATTCCAAATGGCTTTATGAGTCTCTTTTTTTTAAGAATAGAAAATATGGTTTCAAAAATAACATTTATTTATTAGACTTGCTGATATTTTAAAATTATTTTGAACTTTAACAGATAAAAATTTGCTGGCTGCTCTGTGATAGATTATGTTAACAAAGAACTAATGTTTCTTAGAGAAATTAAATATCTTTTATTATCTTAACAAATGTCATGACAATTGCATTGTCTAGTCTTAAATATTGAGAAAATCAATCAGCAGTCATGATAAAAATGTTACTTTTGAAAAACATTTTCCAGCTGGGCTCAGTGGCTCACGCCTGTAATCCCAGCACTTTGGGAGGCTGAGCTGGGCAGATCACAAAGGGAGGAGTTCAAGACCAGCCTGATCAACATGGTGAAACCTCATCTCTACTAAAAATACAAAAATCAGCCAAGCCTGGTGGTGCGCACCTGTAATCTCAGCTACTCAGGAGGCTGAGGAAGAATTGCTTTAACCTGGGAGGTGGTGGTTGCAGAGAGCCGAGATTGCACCACTGCACTCCAGCCTAGACAACAGAGCAAAACTCCATCTCAAAAAAAAAAAAAAAAAATTACTTCCAATTTCTAGAATGGTAAATGATTAATTTCTAAAATGATTTACAAATAGCACCTTGATCTTGATTTTAATTTTTATCAGGGAAGAATGTACCCAATCGGTCTACGCTGGAATGAAGTAATCATAGTTAGTAATATATAACATATTAAGTCAGAAAAGAAGTCAAAATAGTCTACTTTGTAGCATTAAAGTTTATTTTAAAAGTGACCTTGCTATAAGAAAGAGAGAAGATAGGAATGGAAAGTATTCTATGATAGCTTTTCCTTTCCAGAGGGTCTGAGCCCCTGGTCACCATGTCCTTCTCAGACCCTCATGCTGCATTTATCCGTTTAGTGTCAGAATTAAAGAGATGAGAACCAAAAGGTGACCAAGAGGATCATCTGGATGCTAAATGTATTCCTCCTTACCTCCATTGTATAGCAGCATCCCTGCTTCCTTCTGAGAGGAACACTCTTCTCCTTGCCTGCTGGTTCAGATAAATCATTTGTCTATTCTTGTCATAATAAATCACTGGCTGACTGTAGTCAACTTGCCACCAAGTGGAAAACAGTCATTTCAAGAAAAGTGTGACATATTGGGGGCCCAGCGTTGGTCTTTGTTGTTGGCATGTTGGCATTTCACAGTGGCACTGGCTAGATAACCTTTGTAAGGAGGGTGGGCATGTGGTGGAGCCCATGCGTTATCTTTATCTCTGCCACCGTGGTTACTTCATTTATGTGCCCATCATGCCAGCACTCTGCCCCAAATTTTCCAATCTTTTTCTTTTGTTGCTACTGATGATTCAGCCAGTCCACTTGCTACTTCCCATGGTTCCTACATATTCTAAATTTGGGGTACTTCTCTGCCCACAGAAAATGGAAAAACGGGTACATTGCCCAAAGTTTTCAGTGGGAGGAATTCATCTGTCACTGTCTTTCCAGGCCATTCCTTAGTGAGGCTGTAATACAGCTGCCTGTGTCCATTCTCAGTTTGCACCCACATGTCACACTGACCTATGACCCAAAAAGCTTCGATCATTTTCTCTTGCATCATCTGTTCATGAATAATTCCCCGTATAGCAAGAAGTGTGCTCAGAGAAAGTTGCTGATGTAACAGCGCAGGCAGCTCTTCTTGTCACCTGGTATACACTTCCAAAGCAGTATTCCCAAGTTGGAATATTCTGTGTCAAGGAAGCAAAGAAACTCACCAGGAATTATACTTTCCTTTTCAGGATACTGTATGGATTTTTCATGCCAAAATAAATTACCATAAAATTAGTAACTTAAAACAACATATATTTATTATTTCCCTCCCCATGGGTCAGGAGTCAGACAATGTTTGCAGGGTCTTCACCTAAGGGTCTTACAAGGCTGAAATCAATGAGTTAGCCTACTATGTCTTCAACTTCAGGTTCTATTTTAAAAGATGTGCTTCTAAGCCCTTTCGGATTATTGACATAATTCATTTCCCTGTGATTGTGTGACTGAGGTCCCCATTCTCTTGCTAGTTTGTGGCTGGGATGTGCTGTCAACTCCCAGAGGTCACTGTCAGGTCTTTGCCACATAGACAGCTGACAAATTTACAAGGCAAATTTTGTTTTCATGTATACATTAATATATAGATTTTTAATTTTAGTATTTTGGAAATGAAGTCTCACTATGTTGCCCAGTCTGGCCTTGAAGTCCTAGGCTCTACTCATCCTCCTGCCTCAGCCTCCTGAGTAGCTGGGACTACAGGCACACCCACTGTGCCTGGCCACGATATGAACATTTTTGTTTTCCAAGGCCAGCAGGAGTATTTCTATTTTAAATCTCTTCACAGAAAGCTTGGACCCTCTTTCCAAGGGTTCACCTGATTAAGTTAGATCAACCCAAGATACTCTCCCTTTTAATTAACTGGAAGTCAGTTAATTTGGTGCCTTAATCACACCTGCAAAATCACTTCACCATTGTCACATAACATAGACTGATCAGGATAGTGACTACCCTGTTAGTTCACAGCCCAGAAGATGGAATTACATGGAGCATGTAGCTCAGGAGATGCAGTCATGGGGACATCATGGAAATCTTTCTGCTGCAGTTATCAGATCACATTTATTATCCTAATCAATCACCAGTCTCTGATGTGCATCTTAATCAGCCCCATGAAACTAACTGCTGATTATTTTAATTTTCATTCTCTCAGTGTCATATTTGAACAATTGTAGATAGTATTGAGAAGTTCTAAGAAATGTTTTGTTGCCAATGCTATTTTTACATTGACACTTTGAGGTCACTAAAATTATCCATTTTGCTAAGCTCATTAAAACAAAACTACTACTAGTGTGGGGTGATATGATTAAGCCAGTTATTTCAATAAGCGATACTGCAACAGATCTGTACCAAAATGATAGAGTGATTTGAAAAATTAGAGCACAGGGTAAGTACATTTTGATGACGATCACAGGGTCTCTAAATGTCTGAAACCCGCAGGCTCTGGGATAAGTAGTGGAGTAAATAAAAATGCAAAGCACACATAGATTTAAAACAATGTTTTCTTTTGTCTAGAAAAAGCATTATCAGTATAAAAATCTAGTTATAATTTATTTTAAAATAATTCAGCATTGACGGTGTGGCACGTATATATGTAGATTAATTTTAATCTGTATTCAAGGAAAAGTCAGTTATATGTTAAATGTCCTGATTAAAAAACTACACTCTAAGCCCAGTCAGGAAACAACTAAAAGTCCCTAATTAGAGATGTGTAGTACGAAGGCTGCTGTGGCTTACATGTCAAATATTTGTATCTGAATTTATACTAAGAAATTCTCTAACAAATATGAATATTAAACAAGTTATTCATGAATTGAGTTATTTTCAAAACACGTAAATTGGTTAGACATGTTGCCCAGGCACCTTCATCCTTGCATGAGTGAGGTATACAAATCAAGCAAGTCTGGCAGCTAAATTTTATACCCCACCTTTGGAACAGCACTTGCCATCCAGAATTCCCTTCTTTATTATTGTTGTTGATTACTTAATAGATGACTACATTGTCCATCTAACCAGGATATTAAGTGATGCTACCAAAAGAATATTGTGACCCCATTATTACTTTAGAGTAAAACAGGAAGGTACTAGTCAAAATGTATAAAAGGAAAGAGAGAAAGTTCAAGGTTACAGTGATATTAAGAGTATTATTTTGGGGTCGGGCATGGTGGCTCACACCTGTAACCCCAGGACTTTGGGAGGCTACGTCTGTAGGATCACTTGAGTCCAGGAGTTTGAGACCAGCCTGACCATCATAACAAAACCCCGTCTCTACTAAAAATACAAAAATTAGCTGGGTGTGGTGGCATGCCTGTAATCCCAGCTACTTGGGAGGGTAAGGCATGAGAATCACTTGAACCCAGGAGGTTAAGGTTACAGTGATCCCATATCACACCACTGGACTCCAGCCTGGGTGACAGAGAGAAACTCTGTCTCAAAAAAATAAAAGGGAGTATTATTTTTTTAGCTTTTTTCCTCATAATTTTTCAGTGTGTTGCAGACTTTGATTTATGACTTACTTTTATTGTTACCCTAACACTAGACAGAAGATATTGATTTCTCATCCTCCTTTTATCTTGGAGGCTTTGGATATACATTGAAAACACTCTGACAATTATAAAAGATAAAATTGGTATAGTGAAACACATGATATAAACAGCAAGCAATCACTATATGCTCATTGTATTTCCATTGAAATGGTTGAACATGTCAGGTAAATACTAATGGACATTTGGGCTGTTTCTGGTTTTTGACTTGTGCAAATAAAGCTGATACGTATAAACATATGCTTTCCATCTTGAGGGAGTAGATTAGAAGGGCTGGATAATATGGTAGGTGTATGGTTAAGCTAAAAAGTAAAATGGCTGACAAACTGTTTTCCAAGGTGGTTGTACAATGTCACATTCTCATCAGAAGTAAATATGTGAGTTCCAGCTTCTCTTCATACTCACCAAATAATTGGTGTGGTCAATCATGTAAGTGCAATTATGCAGCATTTGTCCTTCTGTGACTGGCTTACTTCACTTAGCATGATATTTTCAATGTTTAGCAATGTAGTTGCATATAATGGAATTTACTTCTTTTTAAGCCTAAATAATATTCCATTTTTTGTCATTTTTGGCTGCTAATACAAAATTCCATACATTTCTGTAATGCATAAACAACAGAAACTTATTTCTCACATTTTTACAGATTGGAAAGTCCAGGATCAGGTCACTGGCAGATCTGATGTCTGGAGCCTGATTTCTAGCCTATAGGTGGTAACTTCCAGCTGTGTCCTCACTTAGTAAAAGGGGTAAGGGATCTCTTTGGGCCTTCTTTTATAAGGTCACTAATCTCATTAATAAAAGATCTATCTCGTGACCTAATCATCTCCCAAAGCCCCCAACTTTTACTAAAATCACTCTGAGGGTTAGAATTTCAACAGATAAATTTTGAAGGACAAAAACATTAAGTTCATTGCTTTTTCCATGCAGAGACTCAGGTGAAAGCGGGCCCTCTCTGCTTCATGCCCAGCCAGACCTACAGGCATTCAGAACACCCTCTTCTCTGGTTCAGCAGTCTGAGTCACCCTTCCTGTGCAGAGACCATAGTAAAGCAGGGCCCTCTGTGCTCCATGTCCAGGCATATCTTCAGGTATTGAGAACACCTACTCACCTGATGGGCAGCCTGAACTGCCCCACTTTCCCTATGCAGAGATTATGGTGCAGCCGGGCTCTCTAAACTCTATGTGCAGGCATATCTCCAAGGATCTGGAATACTCACTCTTCTGGATTAGATCTGCCCTCCTCCCTCTGCAGAGAACTTGGGGCCAAGGAGGTTTTCTAGCTCCATGCCTAAACAAACTTCTGTGTGCCTTGTGGCCACCCACTAGATTCTCTCTTAGAGCTGTTGCTTGTGTCTGCCATCAGGGATACTATAGGCAGTCCTGCCCCATCCATTTCATTCCTGCCCTCAGGGCTGAGAAAGGAGCTCAAACCACTATGCACTCCAGGGATCAACACAGTGCCTGAGCAGTAGTTAGCTTCTGTCATAGTAAACAAGCATCAAAATACATACTCAATAGTGTTGGCTGCAGCCAGCTCTTATCCATAAGCTTTATCATTGAAAACACTCTGACAATTATGCCTGCAATTCAGCCTGCAGGTTGAATTGCACAGCCCAATATAAAACTTGTCTATAGAAGTGCATAGGGCTACAGAACAAAACCAAAAGACCTTATCTAAAATTCTCTAGTCACACCCCATAGTGACAGAGGAAGAGGAAAGAAAAAAATATAATTACTTTGAAGAAAGAAAGAAAGAAGAAAGAAAGAAAAAAGAAAGAAGAAAGAAAAGAAAGAAAGAAAGAAAGAAAGAAAGAAAGAAGAAAGAAAGAAAGAAAGATAACCCTATCCACAAAAAATATTTTAAAAATTAGAAGTGCCAGTGTCTCCAGATGAGGAAGAACCAGTGCTAGAATTCTGGCACCATAAAACAATCTAAATGTAGTGACACTACCAAAAAATTACACTAGCTCTCCAGCAATGGTCCTTTTTTTTTTTTTTTTTGAGACGGAGTTTCTCTCTTGTTACCCAGGCTGGACTGCAATGGCGCGATCTTGGCTCACTGCAACCTCCACCTCCTGGGTACAGGCAATTCTGCCTCAGCCTCCTTAGTAGCTGGGATTACAGGCACGAGCCACCATGCCCAGCTAATTTTTTGTATTTTTAGTAGAGACGGGGTTTCACCATGTTGACCAGGAATGTCTCGATCTCTCGACCTGGTGATCCACCCGCCTCGGCCTCCCAAAGTGCTGGGATTACAGGCTTGAGCCACCGCGCCCGGCCTCAGCAATGGTCCTTTACCAAAGTGGTAACTCAGAAATGACAGAGAAAAAATTCAAAGCGTGGATCACAAAGAAGCTTGATGATGTCTAAGACAAGGTTGAAAATCAATACCTTGAAACTTTTAAAGAATTTCAGGAAATGAAAGAAGGGATCAACAGCTTAAAAAGAAATCAATCAAAGCCTCTGGAAGTAAAAACTCACTTAACAAATTTCAAATACAACTAAAAGTTTTATCATAGACCAGACCACTCAGAAAGAATTTTAGAGCATGAAGACTGATCTTTTGAAGTAACCTAGCTAGAAAAAAATATAGAAAAAAAATTAAATGAACAAATTATTTAAGAAATACCTAATTATGTGAAGTGAACCAACTTATGAATGGTTGGCATTTCTAAGGAGAAAAAAGTAAACAACCTATAAAAAACATTTCAGAAAATAATTCAAGAAAATTTCTCTAGTTGTGCTAGAAAGGTAAACATAGAGATAAAACAAATCCAGAAAACACCTGTGAGATACTACCCAAAATGAACATTTCCAAGGTATATAATCACCACTGTCCAAGGTCATCATTAAAGCAAAAATCTTAAAGGCAGCTAGAGGAAAAGGTTGGATTATGTATAAAGGGAACCCTGTCAGACCATCGGCAGATTTCTCCGCAGATGCCTTACAAGCCAGGAGAGATTTGAGGCCCATTTTGAGCAATCTTAATGGAAAGAAAGTCCAAAAATTTCATAACCACCAAACTAAACCTTATAAGAGAGGGAGAAATAAAATATTTTCCAAATAATCAAGAGCTAAGGGAATGTGTTACCACCAGAGTAGCCTTACAAGAGACTCTTAAGGGAGCCTTAAATGTAGAAACAAAAGAACAATACCTGTGACCACAAAAACACACTTACAAAAGGAGCCCACGCAGGCGTCCCCAAACTACGGCCTGTGGGCCGCATGCAGCCCCCTGAGGCCATTTATCCAGCCCCCCCACCCCCATTGCACTTCAGGAAGGGGCACCTCTTTCATTGGTGGTCAGTGAGAGGAGCACAGTATGTGGCGGCCCTCCAACGGTCTGAGAGACAGTGAACTGGCCCCCTGTGTAAAAAGTTTGGGGATGCTTTCAAAGCAACCACACAATAGAAACTACAAAGCAACCAGCTAAAAACTTTAAGGTAGGATAAAAACTTGACTTATCTATAATAACCTTGAATGTAATGGTCATAGGTTGTCTTCAGGAGACCCATCTTCAATGTAATGACATCGATAGGCTCAAAGTAACAAGTCATAGAATGATCTATCACACAAACAGAAAACCAAAAAGAGCAGAGGTCACTATTCTCAAATCAAATAAAACAGGTTTTAAACCAACAATGATTAAAAAAAAAGAAAAGGACAAAGAAGGGTATTATATAACAATAAAGGGTTCAATTCAACAAGAAGTCTTAACTATCCTTAATATGTACACACCTGATTTTGAAGCACCCATATTCATAAAACCAATAGACCTACCAAAAGACTTAAATAGCCATACAATAATACCGGGGGACTCAAGCACTCCACTGACAGTGTTAGACACATTAATGAAATTCTGGGCTTAAAGCTGACACTTGAAGAATTGAACCTAATAAATATCTACAGAATACTCCATCAATCAACTATAGAATATACGTTCTTGTCATCTGCACATGAAACATACTGTAAGATCAACCATAAGCTCAGCCATTAAAGTAGGTCTCAATGAATTTAAAAATATAGAAATTATACCTACCATTCTCTCAGATCATAGTAAAATAAAAATAGAAATAAATACCAAGAATATCTCTCAAAACCACACAATTACATAGAAATCAAACAACTTGGTTTTGAATGACTTTGGGTAAACACTGAAATTAAGGCAAAAATTAAAAAACATTCTTTGAAATAAATGAAAACAGAGACCCACCATACCAAAATCTCTGGAATATGGCAAAAGCAGTGCCAAGAGATAAGTTTATAGCTCTAAAGGCCTATATCAAAAAGTTAGAGATATCTTAAATTAATGAGCTAATGTCACACCTAGAGTAACTAGAAAAACAAGAATAAACTAATCCCAATTCCTAGGAAAAGAAATAGAAAACAAAAATATAAAAAACTAAATAAACTGAATGAAAGTGATACCCCAAATCTGTTATCATTAAAATGAACAAAACCAAAAGTTGGTTATTGGAAAAGATAAATAAAATTAATAGATTGTTAGCTGGAATAACAACAACAACAAAAAGAAAATATTCATATGACACAATCAGAAATGACAAAAGTGACATTATATTCCCACCCTCCTTATAAAATATTCTCCAAGATGAACACCTCTATGTACATACACTACACAATTTAGAAGAAATAAATAAATTCCTGGAAACACTCAACCTCCCACCACTCAACACTCAAATTTCTAAGTTTGAATCAGGAAGAAAATGAAATGCTATTTACAAAACTCAATAGCCTTTCTATATACCAATAATGTTCAAGCTCAGAGCCAAATCAAGAATGTAATTCCACTTACAATAGCCACAAAATCAAAATAAAATACCTAAGAAGAAATCTAACCAAAGAGAACTACAAAACACTGCTGAAGTAAATTTTAGATGACACAAACAAATGAAAACATATTCCATACTCATGGATTGAAATAATCAATATTGTTAAAATGACCATACTGTCAAAAGCAAACTACAATTTCAAAGCTATTCCTATCAAACTGCCAATGTCATTTTTTCACAGAACTAGAAAAAACTGTTGTGAAATTCAAATGAAAGAAAAAAAAAAGAGCCTGAATTGCCAGAGGAATCCTAAGCAAAAAGGAAAAAGCCAGAGATGTTACATTACCTGACTTCAAACTATACAACAATGTTACAGTAACCAAAACAGGATCGCACTGGTATAAAACAGACACATAGACCAATGGAACAGAATAGAGAATCCAGAAATAAAATCACACACCTACAGCCATTACTGGATATGCACCCAAAGAAAAATAGATCATTGTACACAAAAGACACATAAACTTATATATTCATTGAAGCACTATTTATAATACCAAAGACATGAAATCAATCTAGGTGCTCATCAATGGTGGATCGGATAAAGAAAATGTGGTACTTGTATACCATGGAATACTATACAGCCATGAGAAAGAATGAAATCACGTCCTTTGCAGCAAAATGATTGCAGCTACATGACATCATCCTAAGCAAATTGTCACAAGAATGAAGAAACAGAAGACCAAATACTTCTCATTGACTTATTATTGGGAGGCAAGCATTGAATACACATGGACATAAAGATGAGAACAATAGACACTGAGGGCTACTGGAAGGAGAAAGGAAGGAGAGTGGCATAGATTGAAAAACTACCTATTCGGTACTGTACTCACTACCTAGGTGCAATATGCCCGTGTAACAAACCTGCACATGTACCTAAAATAAAAGTTAAAAAATAAATAAATAAAATGAAGTATTCCCCCCGCCAGAGACCAATCATAACAATATCATAGGGCTTTGGGCGACAAAAATAGGTTTTATACCTGCTAAACTTCAGTACAACGATTGTCTTCCAATCTGTCTATATAGGTTAGCACAAAAAATAATTTAAGATTTTCCTACTTCATGAAAGAATTCATGTTGTTTATTTCAAATTCATGAAACCTATACTTAGAATCTATTCAGCAAAAAGCTTTGTGTATTATGAGCTCAATGTTGTGGTCAAAAATGAAAAGTACTACGGATAGCTAAAAGTCTATAGTGGCAAAAACGTCTGATATGTCCTCAAATGTCACTAATATCATTAAGAAACTTTGAAGATAGAGCAAACTTAAAGTCATGATCTTCATCTGATTATGAATTTGTGGAAGCTAATTTGCAGAATATTCTTTCTCTAGCCCTTCAGAGTCTCTGGTCCTGGTGTTTTATGTCCTGGGCTCTAGGATCACCAATTTTTGCTTTTTTTAGAATTGTGCTCTTTTTTTTTTTTTTTTTACTTCTGTACATCAAAAACTCACAGTTGAGTCTATGGTCATGTCACCCTGAACATGTCTGATCTCATCTATCTTAAACCTAAGCAGAGTTAGGCCTAGTTAGTACTTGGATAAGAGACTGTCTGGGAATATTAAGTGCTGTAGGCATTAAAAACTAAATCTAAACTTACGCTTATGTTTAATTTTAAAAAGCAGTCTTTCGGTTTGAAATGCAGTACCAACTAGCTAACTTATTTAAACTGAATTTTAAAAAATAATTATTTCTCTTTATATCGTGATTTTAGGTAACATATTTGCATTTAAAAGATATCAGTGTCTTTGCAATAATTTTCAATTTTTTAGAAAGATATTTTTCTTATCACTTTCAAATAAAATTGTTTTCTCTATTGTATAAAACATATAAAAATGAAAATGCTCCCGTGAGAAGAGGATGGTAACAATTCCCCTTTCTTACTCTCACCCCTGAGTCACTTTTGAACAGCTCTAAAATCTCCTTAATCCAATGAACTTTAGAAATAGTGTTGGGACAGCCCTTTTAAAGGACATACTGAGCATATGTACTAACTAGAAAGCAGAATATAATGAACATATACATAGCTTATTTCATAAACAGTCTGAACCGAAATGATTACACACAGATATTTCTTAGAATTATTTTATTGTTTAAATCTTCAACAAGGTTATAGATTACAGAATTTGTAGAATTAAAATTTGGTTAAATTGCAGTAATAGAGTACTTTATTCTTATATCTTGAAATATTATAAAAATGCCTTCTTATTTCTGTCTTTCTACACTGCCTCTCATTGTCTGTTACAATGATGTAAATCTTATGAAGAACTGATAAAACATTTAAAAACTTAATTTTGATTAACATTATGCCATTTGTTACTCTGAGTATAAAAGACAGTAAAATATAAAAGGAGGTAGAAGATGTAACAAAATCAGGGTATTATTAGAAACTTCAAAATCTCCCCAGGTAATCATAGCAGAGTATCTGCTTTTTTATTTTGTTTATTTTTGCTTTTGGTGTCTGTAGCTGAATATCATTCTTGGGTTAACTCAGATGCCAGCTATTTTTCAGAAGGGAAAGAGAAATCAGGATGCATTGGAGAGGAGCATTGATGTTGCTCTGAGGCAACAGAGGTGGCGTGTGTGTAAGCCCACATTATTATAAAAAGTGTGCTGGATGTTAATAATTTTTAATAACCCTGCGAGAGTTCTCTAGTTTCTCTTCTATACTATCCAAAATTTTATCACAGATAACTGTTATCTTATGAGACCTGGTCCTATTTTAATTTTACATATATGGCTTCTAAGAAACTAGTCTATAAGTTTGCTCTAAAAAAATGTCAATCTTTCTTATAAATGTAGTAATGCACAACTGATTAGAATTCCTGTAGTATGGAAAATACAGAAAAATTATCAGTCTTAATAATTACCTTAAAAGTGATGTGAAAACTCCCACTATATTAGAATAAAATCTTATAAATGTAAGTAATATGGAAGGCCTGATGCAAACTATTATATAATGCTTGAAAAAAATCACAACATGAATTAAACCTCATATGAGCTATACCTGCATTATGTTTGTCAGTGGCTTACTATTAAAGACAGTCTCAAAAATAAGAATTTTCACTGCCTTTGCAAGGAGACATTGAGAATACTGTAGGTAGATTTTAAGCAATGGTACATGAGTTTAATAGGTAGTGTTTCTATTTAAGCTAGTTAGTTTTTTATCTATTTTAAAGTATGCTGAATCTATGGAATATTGAAATGTGTTTCTATCAGATAGGTAGGCTTAATTTTTTATAGTTGTTTAATAGTTCTGTGTTTATTAAGCCACTGAACAATGAGTTTGTTAATTGTTGGGATTTTTCTTAATCACTTGAGGTTGTGTGTTCTGGATATCTTCACACATTTTATACATTCTACATTTTATTCTTAAGGAAAAAAATATTTTTTATTTAAAAAGTTTATTTTATTTGTTAATAAACAGTTGAAGTAAAAAAAGTTCAGTCTTTATGAATCTTTTGTTTATATCTTTGAAGCTAATTTTTAGTAGATTTATTTTTGAAAATTATGCTAAAGGCACTCCCAAGTAAAACTGAGTCAAAAGAAAATAGAATTAATGATAGCAATTGTCTTAGAATACAGTACCTGAAAATATCTGTTAACTGACTGTACAATATGTTAATATATGTCATACAAAAGTTAGGCCTGTAAACATAGCACAGAGGGTCATTCAAATATTTTTCAGGCTGAGAGTTACATAGCAGTCAGGTACTATATATGGATTAAAATAAACATAATTATTAAGAAAAAGACATATGCTAAGTGAAAATACAGATAATGAAAATCCTGTAGGTTTATTGCTGAAAGCGCCGAAATTATTCCTTTTGGCACTTTCAAAAATAAGCCTACAGGCTTTTCATTACGATATTTGGGACAAAGACTAACAACTCTTCTCATGGGCAAGTGTGTGTGATCAGTATTTGATGAAGATCTCAATACAGCAGAAGAAAATACATGGGATAGATGACTTTTAGAATTTAACAACTTTTTGCAGGAAGATGAAATAAGAACTTGGTGAGGAGAATTGTCATGATGATGAAGAATGATTGTAAACCATTTGTTCTCTTTAATATTGATTGGATGGCAGAAATAATTGCTTAAAAGATTACAAACCTTAAAACATTAAAAAAACAGATTAACATGCTTACAAGTTCCTCCACACACACACACACACACAACACACACACACACACACACACACATCTTCCACACGCATGCCACGTTTTGAAGTAGCTCTGAATATATTTCAAGTTGGTTGGAATTTGAATATAAATTCATATTTCAGATGCACTGAAGCCTGGTTTCAAATGCTTCAGCCTGAAAAGTGACTCATATCAGATCCTGAAAATTAGGGACTAGCAACATACTCTAGTAGTCTTTACATAGTTATGCTTGTACTTATTAAATTTTCATTTCTGCTACTCATTTCCATCTCTCTTTCCTTCAAATATTTGTTTTAAACAACATAAGAAAACCATATCATTGCAGATTCTATCTTGAGAAAGAGAGTTAGTTAAATTGGCACATTCTCTAGACACCACTGTTGCAGTGGAGGGAGAGTGAGTGCCTAGCCTTGCCTCATGAATGTTTGTTCACATAACTGTATTGATTTAAAGACCCTTCATGCAGCAGCCACAGGTTCCAGCTGCAGGTGTTCCTCTTTCTACTGAATGATTATACTGCTATTATAGCAAATTATTCATTCTGAAGATGTGCATAGGTGTTCACATGGTTGTTAATATCCTTTCTCCACTTTTTGATGGGTTTGTTTGCTTTTTTCTTATGAATTTGTTAAAGTTATTTGTAGATTCTGGATATTAGCCCTTTGTCAGATGGATAGATTGCAAAAAAATTTTCTCCCATTCTGTAGGTTGCCTGTTCACACCAATGACAGTTTGTTTTTCTTTTTTCTGTGCAGAACCTATTTAGTTTAATTAGATACGATTTGTCAATTTTGGCTTTTGTTGCCATTGCTTTTGGTGTCTTAGTTGTGAAGTCTTTGCCCACACCTATGTCCTGAGTTATATTGCCTAGGTTTTCTTCTGGGGTTTTTATGGTTTTAGGTCTTTAATCCATCACGAGTTAATTTTTGTATAATGTATAAGGAAGGAGTCCAGTTTCTGCATATGACTAGCCAGTTTTCCCAACACCATTTATTAAATAGGGAATCTTAAAAAAAAATTAATAAAAACTCTTTAAGACTGAGTGCGGTGGCTCATGCCTGAAATTCCAGCACTCTGGGAGGCCAAGGAGGGCAGATCATGAGGTCAGGAGATCGAGCCCATTCTGGCCAACATGGTGAAACCCCATCTCTACTAAAACACAAAAAATTAGCCAGGCATAGTGGTCCATGCCTGTAGTCCCAGCTACTTGGGAGGCTGAGGCAGGGGAGTCACTTGAACCCAGGAGGCAGAGATTGCAGTGAACCATGATTGTGCTACTGCCCTCCAGCTTTGTCAGAGTGAGACTTTGTCCCAAAAATAAATAAATAAATAAATAAATAAAATAATAAAAATACCTTTGAATTTATTATTTTAGTTTTATTAAATAAGATGATATATAAATATATATTATTATATATGAAAATACATAAGTACATTTACCTCTTCCCTTTATTACATAAAAGATGATATATTATAACAATTTCTTCTTCTTTGTTAACAACATATCCTTGAGATCATTCTATAGTCTATAAATGCATTCTTTTACCTCTTATACACTGCATAATATTTAATCATATTTATCATATCACAGTTCATTCAGTCAATTCAGATAGAGATTTGGATTGCTTTCATTCTTTTGTTATTACATGTACTGTTGCAATAAAACTTTTCATGTATTATTGTTTTTTATTTTGTTTTGTTTCCAATGCATTTGTGGGATAGAATCTGAGATGTGGGTTTCCTGTGTCAAATAGGAAGTGTGTAATTTTTCTAGGGATGATGGAAGCAGAAATTAAAGTAACGAGAGGAAAAGGGTCATGAGCCAAGGAATGTAGTTGGCCTGTATAGAAGTTGGAAAAGAAAAGAAAATTGATTTTCTTTTAGAGCCTACAGAAGAAATGCAGCCCTGCAGACACCTTGACTTTAGGACTCTGACTTCCAAATTATAAGAGAATTAATTTCTGTTGTGTGAAGGAGCTAAATTTGTGATAATATGCTGCAGTAGCAATATAGGAAACTAATATACTTAGGCTGCTTAAAGCAGGACTAATTAACACAGTCCAAGAAAATAAAATCTGGGAGTTTTTTTTTTTTTTTAATTAATCTTAAGCTAAAAAAAAAAAAAAGACCTCATTTTATTAAAACTTAACAGGTAGAGAAGAATGCTTAGAAGAGAATGGATTCATCAGCAGGGTACTTCTTTAATGGATTACATCTGTGCTAATGGTGGAATATGTCTAAACTCAGGAATCCCTAGTATTCACACTGCTCTCTGAGCACTTGGTAGTAGAGATGGAAGCACCCACAAAATTCCCCAGGCTACATACTTATATGTGCTTGTCTCATGTCTTTCTTCCTAATTTTTTGATGGGCTTTGCAATTTATGCCTAAATAATATAAGCCTTTACCAAGTTGCAAATATCTGAGGTTCAACAGTAATATATGAATTGTAGTTTTGGTTCTTTTAACTTAAGTTTTTACAGTTTTCTCCAATTTATTGAAAATTTAAGTCATGAAAAGGTGGATTGAAAACCTGCCTTTTCTACCAACAACTACATATCTTGGCCAAATTGCATGATTTTCAAAATCTTAGTTTGCTCATCTGTAATATGGAGAGAAACAGTTATTGCATGCTAGATAGAAACTAGTTCAAAATACATGTTCAACAATATAGGGTAATTTTTTTCCTTTCATTACTGAAGTCAATTGCCCTATTAACCTAGTAATTCAAGGTTGTACACCTTAAAATGGTAAAGAGCTTTGAAAATTTTAGTTTGGCATGCTGCAGAAGACATCTGTTTGACTCTGAGGAATTTCCTTAAACTCTTTGAGTGTCAGTTCTCTCATCACTGATATGGAATATATTAGTCCACTTTCATATTGCTATGAAGAAATATCCAAGACTAGGTAATTTATAAAGAAAAAGAGGTTTAATGGACTCACAGTTCCACATGGCTGGGGAGGCCTCACAATCATGGTGGAAGGCAAGGGAGGAACAAAGGCACATCTTACATGGTGGCAGGCAAGAGAGGGGAACTGCCCTTTATAAAGCCATAATATCTTGTGAGATTCATTCAATATCACGAGGGCAGCATTGGAAAAACCCACCCCCATGATTCAATTACCACCCACTAGGTCCCTTTCTTAATATGTGGGAGCTACAATTCAAGATGAGATTTGAGTGGGGACACAGCCAAACCATATCATGATGATAATGAGAAATGTGAAAACAACATGAGTATTTTCTGGCATATAATAAGTATTCAATAAATGTTATTTATTTTATTTTCTTCTCATTTAAAATATTGTACTTGAAGATTATGGCAGAATATATAGCTTTGAAAGGACAAATTAAAAACGAAATTCCATGGTTGTCTTCACTTAATGAACAGCTACCATTGTCTAACAAAATAAAAAAAATCTTAGAAGTGAAAATGTTAGTTCTTAAAAATCTGATAATGGCCATGGCAGATAGATAGAATTTTCTATAATGCAGACCCACTTTAAATTCATTAGTAAATTATATCACAGTTTATAAAATACACTCACAAAAAATAATTTTAGAGTTTTAGCATTCACTTACAAAATTTAATCTATGCTAGTACTATTTATTTTTCTTCCTGGAAACGTAATAAGCTGATTAGGGGAGGCAATGAGGAGAAATAAAATCTGCAAGGACCTCCAGGGAAAGGAAGGTAAGCAGCAGAACTGAAACCTGGTCTGATCTGAAAAACAAAATTCTGACCTGGCTTATTTCTTCTGGCAATTTGTGCCCAATTCCATAAGATTCCCACACTGAAAACAATCTTTTATACTTGATCCCAGACATTCAAACCTCCTAAATACCTATTCTGAATGCCCCTACCTGAGACTCTGCTAGACTCTGTCATAGTGGTGTTCTCACTTACTGCAGTCAGTAATAATGCCTCATTTGCTTGATCAGCAGGTTATTCTCTTCTTTCAGAGTAGATGCAATAACTTTCATAATGCAAATGTCTCTGAGTGAAGGATGGTGAGAAATGAGCTCTTGACTAAAAGACTGTCTAGTGAAGGGGAGGTCTGTGGAAGGAAGTTGATGAAAGAGAAGGCTGTCAGTAGTAGGAGGAGAATATACATTTGACAAAAATTATAACTGCTTTAGATGTTTTTGAAACTCCATATATGGTGTAGGAAAGAAGTAGACACTGTATGCTCCACCTTAAGATAAGATGCCCTGCCTAACCTATGGGGGTGAAAAGCAGTCTCAGTTTTCTGAAAATAGTATAATTAATGTTGACTAGTATTTTATAATCTCCCTCTAGCCTTGTCAATCAAACAAGCTCATAAATTCCCAATGCCAATTTTTTATTTTGATATGAATAACAATATACAGATACCTTATATCTTCATAATACAATAAAGTAGAGGTGTCTTTCAATTTTTCCCTCATTAGGAAGCTACACCTTTTTATACAATGTGAGGAAAAAAGGTGATTTCTCTGTAATAAAGTTTTCCCAGTCTTTTTAGTACTTTTCTCCCAAGACATAAATCTTGTCTCATGCTTAAAGAGCTTGAGATGACTTAGAAGATAAAATATAGTATAAAAGAAGACATTTAAAGCCAACTCAAACCAGTGCTCTCATAAACAAATAAAAATGCAAGTGGGTTGAGTAGATGTAAAGTCTTTGATACCAAGTTAAAGTCCACACTTTCTGATATTTACTACAAATAAGAGAAACATAATGAGATGTACAGCTTTTATTTGCAGTCAAAAATAGATACATTTATTGGTAGAAATAGACTTTTTCTTAGAATTAATCTCAAGAAGGAATTCAATGCAAGGCTTTTGTCTACAGAGGAGGGATATTGAGTCATGCATGAATATATTGGTGAGCATGGAACAGAAGAAGTGTTAGATGATGAAATAAAATGCTGTTCAGTGACAAAGTACTAAGATTTATTCAAGCACAAAGGAGCGTATCTATATATTTTGTTCTTGTTGCTAACATATAAAAACTTGCAATTTTGACAGATGTTAAACACAACTTTCTTCCAGCTAGCCACCTTATCTTATTCCTTGTTCCTCAAGGAATTGGCTTAAATTTGATCATTTGTTTGTGAGTCTAGGAAGACCTTCATTATGAGTGAATGAAGGAAGGTGTAGAAAATACAAACAGTTTACACATGGACCACTAAGTTAGTGATTAGATAAGTGCAAGGACAGATTTTTAAATTTTCAATCTAGGACTTTGTCTTTTAGCAGCATCACCTTTCTGGGAGCTAGTTCCAAATATCCAAACTTTTTACTAGGAATAGTATTACCTCCAGGAGCACGGTCTTCTCTGCCAAATTGAAATTTATCTAGTGGAAGTTTTATAAGATCTCTTTACTGAATGAAAATGAGATATAAAAATTGGCTTTGACATTCCTTCACATAAAGGAAAAGATAGTCAATGACTTTTCTCTTACCTACCTGCACTGTGTAAAAAGCTTAAAATTGTAGAACCCAAAGAAATATTCTTCAGGAATGAAAACCAATTAAATATGTAAGAAAGAAGTGTAACCTGAAGGAAGAAAACTAGCTAATTAAGTGAGAGCATAAACACAATAGCTCTGGAGTATTTAGTCTTAATGTAATAGTTTAATCATATTTAATAACTATATAAAACTATCTATATATGAATTGATTTTTATATTTGATGATCTGTAAGTATAAAAATATTGATAAATCTATAAACATTCAAGAAATGACTATTTTTTAAATGATTTTTATATCAAACAAGCAATGACATTAGAGAATATATCTTACCCATGCCTATCTTGGTTTGATCCAAGATTGACATTATTGATTACTTTCCCTGCATTCAATGTTTTATTCATTATCTCAATTTGATGTACGTAAATTGGACTTCTTGTTCCACTGGACTTGTTATTTAAAAAATGAATCTTATAGGATATTGAGTATGAAACTTCTTTATGTTTAGCATCAGAAAAATATTATAGAGTTAACTTATTGTTATGCTAGTTTTTTTATAGTTTGTTCCTCCCAACTCACCCCAACCCTGAAGTAAAATATACACTACATGAGAGAGATGTTTTATTCTGTCATTTTCACTGATCCATCCCAAGTGTTTCAAAGAGTGTCTTGGAAGAAAGAAAAACTCAAGGCGTGCTCATTAAACCGTTAGAGAGTCAGCTACAAGAATAAAGTGACGAAGGTTTGTGTGACAGCAAATCACTTATGCTATTACGCAGGGGGAAGATAAATGAAGACATCTCACTAGAGTCAAAATGCATGCTCTGCATGACACTGTGGGGTTGACTTGACTCTGGCCACTTGACACAGACAATTGTCTTTTCCAGTGTCATTTAACCAGAACACAATGATTCCTCTAAGCTTACCTAGAAAAAAAAAGTGCTTTTATATTTTTAAAATCCCACTCATAATTCCTTTGACATTTGTCATCTCTTTTTCAAAATCTTGATACAAACCAAGTAAAACAATTGGGATGACTAAGCTTTATGATTCACCCATTTTTCTTTCCATCTTTGTTAATCTTTCTTTTTCTTTCTCAAGTGTTTCACTATACCATAATTTGTCTCTCCTTCTGTACTTTCCTGTAATTCTCTTTCTTTCTTCTCCTTTTCTCTAATAATCCAAAATCTTATTTAGATTTTAAAATTTTTATTTTTAATTATTGTGGGCACATACTAGTTGTACATATTTATGGAGTGCATGTGAAATTTTGATACAAGTTACAAAGTATAATTATTAAATTATGGCAATTATGGTATTCATCACCTCCTTGCATTAGGAACACTCCAACTCCGCTTTTTTAGATATCTTGAAATATGTAATAAATGATTGTCAACTACAGTCACCCTGCTGTATTACTGAACACTAGATCTTATCTTTTCTAACTAAATGTTTGAACCCATTAATCCCTTTTTATTCCACCATCCCCATTACCCTTCCCATCCTCTGGTAATCATCTCTATCTCTGTCTCCATGAGTTCATGTGTTTTTTTAACGCCGACATATTAGTGAGAACATGTGTTATTTGTCTTTCTGTGCTATTTATTTTACTAGCATAATGCCATCCAGGCCCATCCATGTTGCAGCAGGTGACAAGATTTCTTATTTCATTTTTTAAAATAACAAATAATTTAAACATCAAAAATTGTGTCTTGTGTTTTATTATGAAATTATTTTATATAATTCTTTTATATAAACTGTTTTATATAAACCTTTTAATTAATTCTTTTATAATTATATATATAATTATTTTCCTTTTAATGTAAATTATAAATTATTTATATTTATAATAAAAGTCTGCTCTTATCCATATACACATATATATACTTTTTTCCCTGAAAGATATATATGTTCATATATATATATATATATGTATGTATTTTTGTGTGTATGTGTTATTTTTTCAAAACCACACAAGTCTGTAGAAAAATTGGGAAAATATAGAACAATATAAATACAAAATAAATACTAAAAACTTAACAAAAAATTTCACCCTTAAGAAATAACTGCAGCCAAAATGGGTATGTGGTCGGATGGTATTAGTAACAGCAGCTCAGTTTTGGACATGTTATGCTTATGTCTATTATACATTAATACAGATGTCAAATACATAGATAAATTGGGAGTTCAGAGAAGATTCTCAACTTAGAGATACAGAGTTAAGAACTATAAGCATATAAATGGTATTTAAAGCTGTGAGGCTAGATGAGATGATCAAAGAAGGGCAGATAGACAGAAAAATATCAAATGCAGAGACTGAGTTATATGATACTCAATTTTGAAAAATTAGGGAAACAAGTGAAACTAGCAAGGGAAATGAGAGAAGGAGTAGAACATAGAAGGGCTGAGAACAAGGAGATATATGTCCTAGAAGTCAAGCGAAGGAAGTCACTTCAAGGAGGAATGATCAATTCTGTTGAATGCTGCTTTGTCATATGTGCCTTCAAGTGATTCATAGATACTTTAACTTTCATTAAAATTTATTTGAATTGGTAAAATATTGAGAAATACCACTAATACTACACTTTATTGAAATTATGTCGAGCACAACTTGGTGTCAGGCATGTGGCTGGTATGGAGGAAACACATATATGTGCTATCTTCAAGGAACTCACAGTTTGTTTGGAATGAATGAATAAAAGACAAGAATGATGAGCAATCACTGGCTGTAAGGATCTCACTGTGTGAGCATTCTTATCTTCTTTAAAAATATGCCATAATTTACATAGCTCCAGTAAGAGAAGAGATTTTCTTCTAGGTTCTATGTAAGTCTCCTCTGGTAAAACTCTTAGGGTTTTTGTTTGTTTGTTTATTTGTTTGTTTGTTTTCTGTGATGTCAATAAGACAGTTAAAGATTCTCAAAAGAAACGAACTATTTTAGGTGAAAAGTAAATCTATGTCACCAAGATTATTTTGAGACTAAGACTGTAAAAACTATAGTTCATTATTTCCTAAATCAATTTCCTGGCATTTAACATCAAGTTCATTTTTAGCTTTTAATTAAAAGTTAATTTTGGATAGATTTTTAAAATCTTAAAGTTTCTATGAAGTTTTTATTATTTCTGCTTTTTATACTTTGAACATTGAGCCATTCCCACAGTGAGGATTTTTGCCATAGAAATCTTACTTGAACAAACATAATTAATACTGCACAGCCTTCAATGTACCTCTCATATATATATATATATATATATATATATAATAACTATTTAAACCTTTGAAGTGGTGAAAATACTGGATGATAATTTATTTTTATTATGGAGAAAAGCGGACAAAAATATCTCAGCTCTATCTCCAGGGAAAGTGAAGAAAGAAGGAAGGGAGAGGACTTAATTGGAAAGGGGAGAGGAAAACAGAAAAAAAAATAAAGAGAAAAGTAGAAATATTTTTGGAAAATATTAGAGACTTGGGGCTTCAGTTTCTGTTACAGTTCTTGTGTCTCTGTCTATATTCTTACTCCCCCCCACCCCATAGTTACTCTTAAGCAGCACATTTAGAAACCTCTGGACAGAAAACCTTGTCACTCACCTGTCTTCTGTTTCCTTGTAAGATAGAACTGAGAAAAATGAGAAGGAAATTTCCTCTTTCTTTATAGTTCAACTATGTTCACTGTTTAAATAACTTCTTTTTTTGGTCCCAAATTTTAGAGACCCACTCCAGTTCTAGTCGTAGCACACTTAAAAAGATTAACACATACAAAACCACACAGCATAGATAATTTTGCACTATTGCTCAAGTTTCAAGACTACTCATTAGGTTTTATAATGTTTGATAATAAGTATGGCGGAAATACTTATATCCAAGTCAGAAGTGGCTTTGCAATCTCAAATGTACTATGATGGGCATATTAAAAATGATTTAAGTGTATAACATCCACACAAAATGGCATTCATAAGTAGATTTGAACAAATCACTCACACCCATATAAAAGGCATTCAGTACAACAAATAGAATGTTACTGCTAGTATTTCAGAAGATCGGCTTTATGCTTCCTGTGTTCCCTGTCTTGTCCGCTAGGGGTAAACACTCTCCTAATGCTTAATCACACCGTATTAACTTATTTCATATCTGGTTTCTTTCACTCAACACAATGGTTTTAAGACTAATCCATATTTTTTTACTTAGCTATAGATTATTCATTCTCAATGATGTATAACAATGCATGCTGCTTTGTAGTTAGATTGCATTTCATTGTGTGAATATACCAGAATGTATTTCCTTATTCTGTAAGCATTGGGATAGTTTCTAGTTTGGGGCTTTTATAAATAATAATGCTATGAATATTTTTGTAAACGTGTTTTGTGAAAATATGTTCATGCAGACATTTCTGCTAGGTAAGAGTGAAATTTCTGAAATATAGGTTAAGCAGAAGTTCAGCTTTAGTAAACACTGCCAAACTGTTATGTTAAGACAATTAACATAAATGTGCATTACCCGGAAAAGTGTAGGAGAGTTAAAGTTGCTATACATCCTTATCAATACTTTGTATTTTTAAAAAACCTTTTTTATTTTAGCCACTGATATGGGTATGTAATTGGAGGTCACTGTGATTTTAATTTGCCTTTCTCTAGTGATTGAGACAAATGGAACATGCCTTTATAAGTAAACAGACCATTTATATTTGTGAGACGACTATATAAGAATATATAAAATATTATAGAATATATAAAACATTGTATTATAAAAATCTAATTTTTACTAATAGAAATATAATAGTTCTATAGGTATTGTTGATAAGGGTTATTTATTGCTACATGTATGACCAATATTTTTCTTCTTCTGTGCTTATCATGCTGTGTAATTTAAAAGCAATTCAAAGCACTAACAAAAATTTTGTTTTTTCACTTTATTTTATAAAAATTTTATTTTCATTATCGATAATAAAGATCAAGTAATATACATTTATAGAAAACATTACTCAAAATTAAATTTGTGATACTGAATTTTTATAATAGTTAAGCAATAATCATTTATATACAAGACACATATAGGAAAAAGATTGTCATTTTAAGTGTGTCCATTTCAATAAAAAACAATGGATTTTGGTGTTTGGTATAGTGACATGTATTTCATGATAATGAAATTTATTAAAGAAAATAACATAGTTTGTAATGTCCCCTTAAAACACTGTTGTCACCCTGTGACCCTACCTATCCAGGTCTACAGTGATGACCTTATTATCAACAGCCCTGCCAGTGTGAGATCCTACTATGGAAATCATCAAATGCAGAGCTGAACTCCTAAGGTTGCAGTATGAGGCATCATTGTATACTGTGAGGCATCATTATACTCTATTAAACATGAAAATACAACCCCTTAAAATTTTTGAATTGATTGGGTTTCTCCTTATCTAAGGGGAAAAATGTAACATAATATTTAGAACTATTCTAACTAGCCTAAGCCAGCAGCTTCAAATTGTTTTACTAGTTTATCACGAGTTAAATGACAGAAACAGAGACTATTGTTTCACATTGAATCTCTAGGAAATTTATTATAGCAGAAATTCTATTGAAAACAGGAACAGTTAGAGCAGTTGATTCTAACAGAAGTGAAAGAAGTAACTTTTTAAATGCAATTAACAAAATGTAAATGAATTAATAAAGAAAGGTATTTTTTTTAATGGCGTCGGAGTTCTGTATTGGTAAAATATTCCTAAGAGAATCATAGTCCAAGAAGCCAAATACAAAATGTGGAGACACAAAGGAAGACTCAGAATGAAGTTAATGAAATTAATGAAGTGTTCATGTGGTATAAATTTCTGTAAACATTTTTAACATATTTTTCATCTGCAATTTGTTATAACCTTAGATTGGTTGGCTGGAGTAGTCACAGGCTTTCTGATATTCGATTAAAGGAAAAGGGGACATGATTACATTTTGTTTGGATTATGTGAAATATGCTTTTGTGGTTTGTTCCTTCCACATACAGTGAAGTTAATGCTAGCAGTCTCAAAGCAAAAAAGGCTTCCAGGAAAATGCTTACACCATCTGTGCCAACTCTCCTGGGGTATGAAGGTACGTGGCCTGAGGTCATCTTGTAATATGGGTGTGTCCTCTGGCACCCAGGCCTGGGAGTGTGTGGATGATTTAAAAGAAACAAAGCTGGAAATAAACAAGGGACAAGATAGAACTGTCATCTTAAAGACAGAATTAAGTTTCTCTCTGGCAAATGATAACATGGAATCATTGACATATTACAGAAGCATAAAAAATATGCAACCAAAAAAGGAAGAGAAAAAAGATATTATAGATTGAGTTAGGTAATTAATTAATAAGAACATATTATTTATTCAAATGTTATATTTGTGGTATGTGTCAGTTTTGAAATATTTTTTTGATTCATTTTATTATGAATAAGTGTTCATTTTGTATCTGATTCTGTGTTTCTGATTTTAGATCCTCTTAAACTTCCATAGCCATAACACCTGGATCTATCCCTCAATCGAATGCATTAACTGTCCCTTTTAGGGCTCTACATTGCCATTTGATATTAGGCAGGGTGCATGAATTAGAGAAGAGACCCATTCTCTGCAGCATAACATTTCCCCCATACCACATTTTGCAGTACGAATGCACTTTGGGCACATGAATGGCACCTTTCCACAGATCTCTTGGTGTTGCTACAGTATTTCACTGGTAGAGTTCTCTTGCTATAGATGGTAGATTTTTCGGTTTTGCAGAATATCTAGGGTTCTAGAAATTCATTGCGAGAAAACAATGCATTCTAGTTTGAATGTAAAAGGATTCTTAGAGAAAAAACAAGCTAGTTTACACTGTCTGATTTTCCACAAAATACTGAACTACTAAAAACCACAAATCTACTTTGCAATATACTACTGTATAACTTTCCCTTTCTATATTAGTCTTTTGGGATTTTTTGGCCCTTTCTTTACTAGAGGGCCAAGTTCTGACATAATTGAGACTACACTTTTTCTTAACCTAGAAAGTCCTCTGAACCTTGAAGTCAGAGCACTAGAACTTAAAGAAATTGCCTGCTATTTTCTATATTCATTTCAAACTTTTAACATATCAAGGGAGCGAATCTAGTAGCTAACATTGGATGCAGTATTTCAGGAGTATGCATGCTAAGAGTATCCTTGCATAATTATTAGGCATATTTTCATAGACAATAGGTTAAATTAACATGTATTAATCTTATAAGAGATTATTTCTGAATGGCATTATGGGGCTTTGGAAGAGTTAGTTCATCTCACATAGTTTATCATTTCCTAATAGGAGAATAAAATGCATTTATTAATATTTGCTCTGATACTTTGGAGACAAATTTCTGGTTCATAAGATAAGTGCCCAGTAGGAAATGTGTGCTGAAATCAAGTTTGTTAGAGTTTATTTTGATTTTCATAGAATAGTATAAATATCTTTATTGGACCCTTCTTCCAAAAATAATAATAATAATAATAAAAGCAGGAACCAATTAGTGAGAAAAAAAATAGCTCATGCCTCAACACCATCTTTATGATTCAAATATTGAAATGTGGACAGCATCCGTTTGTGTCAAAGTGCCCATATACGGTTATATTTCCAGCTGACATGAGGTTTGTTTAATAAGCTGTCTCTCAAAACAGAGGCCATTAGTCTGGCTTTCTGAACTGTAAGTAAAAGGAAAAATCGAAACCAAAAATAAGTTCAGCAGAGCACATTTATTTTCTATTTTATTTTATTTTTCCTATGGTATAAACTCCTTCTTCAAGATTAAATATCCTGTTGCAATTATTAGAAATTTTAAAAATGGCTGAGTTCTTTCATGCCAGCATCATATCTAATGAAGCCAGGGCTCTAGATTGAATAGAAAACAAGGCTGAGTCCCTGTCTTTCATTAGTTAGTGTGAGCGAGTGAAACCTACAACCTTTCTGGTTTAAAACCCTACCAAATATCAGAGTATGACTCAAGAAAATGTTGGACTCATCCATATGTTGTGGCAGTAACAAAGTTATATAGAAATGTGGTGTGTTAGTTCATTTTCATGCTGCTGATAAAGACATACTCCAGACTGGGCAATTTACAAAAGAAAGAGGTTTAACTGGACTCACAGTTCCACGTGGCTGGGGAGGCCTCACAGTCATGACTAAAGGCAAGTAGGAGCAAATCACGTCTTACGCAGACGGCAGCAGGCCAAGAAAGAGCTTGTGCAGAGAAATTCCCATTTTTAAAACCATTGGATCTTATGAGACTGATTCACTATCAGGAGAACAGCACAGAAAAGACCTGCCCCCATAATTCAATCACCTCCCACTAGCTTCCTCCCCCAATATGTGGGAATTGTGGGAGTTATAATTCAAGATGAGATTTGGGTGGGGACACAGAAAAACCACATCAGTCTATCCCTGGCCCCTCCAAATCTCATGTCCTCACATTTTAAAATGAATCATGCCTTCCCAAACAGTCTCTCAAAGTCCTAACTTATTTCAGCATTAACCCAAAAGTCCACAGTCCAACGTCTCATCTGAGACAAGGCAAGTCCCTTCCACCTATGAGCCTGTAAAATCAAAAGCGTGTTAGTTACTTCCTAGATACAAAGCGGGTACAGGCATTGGGTAAATACAGCCATTCCAAATGGGAGAAATTGTCCAAAATGAAGGGGCTACAGGCCTCATGCAAGTCTAAAATCTAGTGGGGCAGTCAAATCTTACAACCACAAAATGATCTCCTCTGACTCCATGTCTCACATCCAGGTCATGCTGATGCAATAGGTGGGTTCCTATGGTCTTGGGCAGCTCTACCCCTGTGGCTTTGCAAGGTACAGCCTCTCCCCTGGCTGCTTCCACGGGCTGGCAAAGAGTGTCTGTGACTTTTCCAGGTTCAAGGTGAAAGCCGTCAGTGGATCTAACATTCTGGGGTCTGGAGGATGGTGGTCCTCTTCTCACAGCTCCACTAGGCAGTGCCCCAGTAGAGACCTTGTGTGGCAGCTCTGACCCCACATTTCCCTTCCTCCCTGCCCTAACAGAGGTTCTCGATGAGAGCCCTACCCCTGAAGAAAACTCCTGCCTGGACATTCAGGTGTTTCCATACATCCTCTAAAATCTAGGCAGAGGTTCCCAAACCCCTATTCTTGACTTCTTTGTACTGGCAGGCTTAACACCACATGGAGGATGCCAAGGCTTGAGGCTTTCACCCTCTGAAGCCATGGCCCAGGCTTTACATTAGCCCCTTTCAGCCGTGGCTGGAGCGGATGGGATGCAGGCCACCAAGTCCCTAGGCAGTATACAGCACAGGGACCCGCCCATGAAACAACTTTTTACTACGGGGCCTGCAGGTACAAAGAACAAACAATGGGGAAAGGACAGTCTCTCCAATAAATAGTGCTGAAAACATTAGATATCCATATGCAGAAGAATAAAACCAGATCCATATCTCTAACCATATTCAGAAGTCAACTCAAAATGGATTAAAGCCTTAAATGTAAGACCCAAGGCTATGAAACTACTACAGGAAAACATAGGTAAAATGCCTCATCACACTGGTATAGTCAATGATTACTTTGGATAAGATTTCAAAAATACAGACAACAAAAGCAAAAATAGACAAAGGAGATTACATCAACCTGAAAATCTTCTTTACAGCAGGAGAAACAATCAACAGAGTGAAGAGACAACCTACGAAACTGGAGAAAATGTTTGCAAACAATACATCTGACGAGAAGTTAATATTCAGAATATACAAGAAACTCAAACTTCTAAATGGCAAAGAAGCAAATAGTCCAAATTAAAAATGGGAAGAAGACATTAGATATTTCTCCAAAGAAGACATATGAATTCCAAAGAGGTACAATGAAAATGTTCAAAAGCATCAATTACCAAGAAAATGCACATCGAAAACATGGTGAAGTATCATCTCACTTCAGTTAGAATTACTATTATCAAAAGAAAAAAGATAACAAGTGTTGACAAGAATATGGAGGAAACGGAACACTTACTTACACAATGTTGAGGGGGATGCAAACTACTACAGCCACTACAAAAAAGGCATGGATGTTCCTCAAAAAACTAAAAATATAACTACTATATGATCCAGCAGTTCCAATACTAGCTATATATCCAAAAGAGATCTACAGTGGCTCATGCCTTTAATCCCAAAACTTTCAGAGGAGGGGATTAAAGGACTGCTTGAGGTTAGGAGTTCAAGTTCAGCCTGGACAATGTAGTTACACCTTGTCTCTACTAACAAAAAAAGGAGAAGAGAGGAGAGGAGAGGAGAGGAGAGAAGAAGAGAAGAGAAGAGAAGAGAAGAGAAGAGAAGAGAGAAGAGAAGAGAGGAGTAGAGAAGAGAAAAGAAAAATTTAGGTGCGGTGGTGCATGCCTGTAGTCATAGCTGTTGGGGAGACTTAGGTGGGAGGATCACTTGAGCCCAGGAGCTCGAGGCTGCAGTGAAATATGATCCAGCCATTGTACTTCAGCTTGGGCAATGGCAAGATCATGTCTTAAAAAAAAAGCAATTAATATGTTGAAAATGTATCTGCATTCCCATGTTTACTGTAGCATTACTCACAGTAGTCAAGATTTTAAATAACCTAAGTGTCCATCAATAGATAAACGGATAATGTGGTATGTATACATAGTGGAGTACTATTCGGATATTAAAAAAATAAAATCCTGTCATTTCCAACAACATGGATGGAACTGAAGGTCATATGTTAAGTGAAATAAGCCAGGCACAGAAAGACAAACTTTGCATGTTCTCACTTACTTATGGGAGCTAAAAATTACAATTGAACTCATAGAATAGAGAGTAGAACGATGGTTACTAGAGTCTGGGAAGGGTAGTGGAAGGGGCAGGGAGTGGAGATATTCAATGGGCACAAAAATTTAGTTAGAAAGAATGAATAATATCTAGTATTTGATAGCATTACAGGGTTACTACAGTCAACAATAATTTATTGTACATTTTTAAATAACTAAAAGAGTATCATGGAAATGTTTGTAACACTGAAATGCTAAATGCTTGAGATGATTAGATTCCCAATTAACTCTAATGTAAATTATTACACATAATATGTCTGTATCAGAATATCTCATGTACCCCATAAATATATATATACCTATGTACCCATAAACATTACAAATAAAAACTATTTAAAGAATGAGGAACTTCTTCAACTTGACAAACAGGAACCACAAGTTATAGCTAACATCATAACAGTTATGTAAAGCTGAATTATAATGATTTCCTCCTACAATTGTCAAAGATGTCCACCCTCACCAGACTTATTTAACAGTGCTAGATATTCTTGCCAGTGAAGTAAGACTCAAGAAAAGAACACAAATGACATACATATTATAAAGGAAAAGAATTAAACTGTCTTTACTGAATGAACAGTTTCTCCCAGGAAAACATAGGAGAGATAAATAAATTATGATAATCTATAATTATTGGATTTAACTTGGATTGAGCTTTCAATTTTAAACTCTTGGCTGGAGGGCAGTGGTGCAATCTCGGCTCACTGCAACCTTCCCCTCCTGGGTTCAAGCGATTATCCTGACTCACCCTCCTGTGTAGCTGGGACTACAGGTGAACGCCCCCATGCCCAGTTAATTTTTGTATTTTTAGTGGAGACAGGGTTTTAGTATGTAGGCCAGGCTGGTCTCGAACTCCTAACCTCGTGATCTGCCTCCCAAATTGCTTGGATTATAGGGGTGAGCCACTGTGCCTGGCCTTTTGTCTTTTTATTCGTGAAAAATTCTCATCTATCTTCAGTTTTTGCTTCTCCAAGATTTGTTCTATTCTTTTCTTCTATTTTAAAAATCTTAGAGTTTCTAAATCTTTTTTAAATGTTTTATTTTCCTAATTGTTATTTTCATTTTGTATAAAATCTACTTTCTCTTGGTAATGCCTTATTTTTATTTCAGTGACTAAATTTTCACTGTCATTTTTTTAAAAATTTTAGTATTTTTATACTACTAGTACTTATTAAATCTCAGCCCACTGTCTTTTTTTAAAATTTCTTCATACAGTAGTTGAGAGCTCAGTTTCTGGAGTCCAATTGCATGGGTTCAAATGTGGACTCTTCTACTTATTACGTCAGATTGGACAAATCGTTTAAACTCCCCTTGTCTCCGTGTCATCGTTTGCAAAATGTGTGTTTTTCTCCTTCCATTGTTATAAGAATTATTGAGTTATTCTCTGCAAAGATCTTAGAATAATGTCTGGCATATGATAGTCTACATATAAATGTTGAGAATACTATTCTACTTTATTAATGTTATATTCTCATTTGTCTCTTGCAGAATATGAAAAATATTTAAATTTTCAGAAATTTCCTCAGATTTTATTTTCAGCCAAAGCAAATCATATTCAATATGTTATTATTATTATTACCAAGGCATTTCATTATTTATATGGTTTGAAATTTTCATTTGAAAGCTTATGCTGAGTAGGAAGTTTCTACATGAATTTTCCCCTCTTCTTCCTTCTGTTCCTTCCATCTCATGTATATTACTATCCTGAAATCAGGTAGCATTGCAGAGCTTCTTTTCTATATTGCAAACTTCATAGCTCACAAAAATAATCAAACTTGAGTGACAATTTGCTATAGCTTTTTTCCTTTCTTCCCTATCTTAGCTACATATTTCAAGTTAAGAAAATCAATTGTGTTGATCATGCTTTCCGGCACATTCCCTGCCCCCACCGCCCCATGCACAGAACTAAAAATTTTCAGCTCTTGGAAAAAACATTCTTGGTTATAGATTCAGCTGTCATTCTGTGTTTCTATCAGGTGTTCAGAAGGAAACTTAGTATATCATGTTTTACTGCCGTTTGGCTTTTAAGAAAATTTATTTCCTTTATCAGTGGAATATAGGCGTAGAAGAACTACAGACAATGCCCTCCCCCAGTACCAGAAAAAGAATGTGGTACTCTATTCTCACTCACCACATACCTCTCAGCAAAGAACTTCCCTAAATAAGTCAGAAACTGCACAGAAAACCAAAGTAGAAAATTGAATGCAGAAAAGCAGATTAAGGAGAAAATTTTCAGACTGTAAACATTTTTTATAAAAAGATTGTCTATGGAAGTTAAGCCATGGTAAAAGAATTACTTACTATATTAATGTAAGTGTAGTCTTTTATTATTATGTTACCAAAGTATTCTTTTCTACCCCATTAAAAAGCTACTTATTGATAGCACATCATTGCTTGAAAATAGAAGCCACTTATTCTGAATTTTAGTTCAGTTAATTCTGGCATTCAGACAACATTTATCTCTTGAAGTTAAGCAAAATATTTCCTTATCCATTTTGCAAACACATGCTATAATAATGACTAAAATACAAATCATTAAGTATAATTTTTATCTTGTTTATATAAATCTAGAACCACCTGTTTTGCATTAAAGATTTTTAACCCTAATTAAAAAGAACATAAATTAATTTAATTATCATAGCCACTAACAGGCACACATAATCTTCCATTAAAACATGGAAACAGCATGAGCAATGCCATTTTTAGATGCTCTTCATCTCTAATTCTCAACAGCTCTGAACATTAGCTAAATACAGTAATTGACTTCCAGTGCTTCTGGCCAGGCAGGCCTTTTGAATGAGATCTGAAAGTGCTCAGTTTTACAGATCATTTAAGAAGTATCGTGGTCTCATTGATTTCTTCCAGACATAAGCTGCAGTGGCTCTCTTTCCCTGCCATCATTGCTTTGCTTAGAGAATGGCTTCTTTGAGAACCCTGCAGGAAAGAGGCTGGCTTCAGAGCTACGGCTCATGTAAATTCTGAGAGAGGTCTATGTATTCTCGGATTGCTTTGCAAAATATTCATATAATATATAATGAGCATCTAAAAAGGAGCCTACAGTATTCAGTGTAATGGTTTCTTGCCAGATAAATGGCTTGGTGAAAAAGAGATAAAGCCTCTTAGTGCTGAGAAATAATGAGATTTACAATCTTCTCTATTGATTTCTACTGAAAAGGTATGTGGTATGTTTCTCGGCCATTCTATAAAGATTAAAAATTAATCTACTTTGATTATTATTATCATCAATATATTTCTTAATTAGTAACACTTCTCTGAAATAATCTGTTTACTTTAAGAAAGGCACACAGAGGAAGTGCCTTTTATTTATTTATTTATTTTTTTAAAGCAAGAACACTGCTAAGTCAATTTAGCAAAAACCCCACACGCTCAGTATCTGATTATCCTGGATGTGTGATTGGATTCCTCATTCTTCACCATCCACCAGGTGATGGTTGTCTGATCACCTGGTTGTGATATGGTTTGGCTCTGTGGTCCCACCCAAATTTCACCTTGAACTGGAATAATCCCCACATGTCATGGGAGGGACCCAGTGGGAAGTAATTGAATCATGGGGGCAGGTTTTTCCCATTATGTTCTCGTAGTGAATAAGTTTCATGAGATCTGATGGTTTTGTAAATGGCAGTCCCCCTGCACATGCTCTCTCTTGCCTGCTGCCATGTAAGATGTGTGTTACATCTTCAGCATCAGCCATGATTGTGAGACCCCCACCAACCCAGCCATGTGGAACTGTGAGTCAATGAAACCTCTTCCCTTTATAAATTACCCAGTCTCAGGTATGTCTTTATTAGCAGAGAGAGAACAGACTAATACACCCTCAATGTCTGACCTTGTTCCTCATTCATCACCATCTCCCAGGTGATGATCATCTGACCACCTGGTTGTATTCAGAAAGAAGTTTGCTAAATCAGTTTAACCAGAATTCGCCCCATTCCTGATGCTTCCTCTTGGTAATTTTCTTTTCAATGACTTTCATCCTGCTCCCTGGCTATAAATTCCTGCTTGACCGTGCTGTATTTGAAGTCAAGCCCAATTGAATCCCACTGCTACAAAATCCCATTGAAGTGGTTTCTATATGTTTCAATGGTCTTGAATAAAGTCTTCCTTACTGTGCTTTAACGATTGTATCATTGAATTTTTTTCTTTAACAATAGTCCATGTTAATGTTTTAATATGGTGAAGATTTTGAGAATTTGGATTAATTTCCATAATTTATAGGCTTTGAAAAATGAAATGACAAATTCTCATTATATTCAAAAAGTAAAATAACCAAATATAATTCAGAATTTAAAGATTCAAGTTTTTTTACTATGTATGAAGCACAGTTCCTTTAGTCATAAAACAATTAGTCACTCTCTAAATTTGTGAATAAATGTTTACCTCTCTGAGAAATAATTATAACACAAAGTAGAATTCAAAAGTTAAATATACAAAATACCAAGTTAAGAACTAGGCATGGGAAAACTGTTTGTTTATAGATAAGACTATACAACATTACAATCAAAAACTTATGTTTGTCCTTTGAGTGTATTTTTTTCTTTAGTAGAAAAAAGAAAAATGTTCTAAACTATATAAGTACATCTGAAATTGTGTCTCCTAACAACTCAGAATTAAGAATTTAAGAGTACTAGGGTAAACATGGAAAAAGTGATTTCTCTTGCCTTGAATTGTGTCACTGAAATTACAACTGTCATCAAGTAGTGAAATGGTTGAGGCAATTTCCATTCCACCACTCACAGAACGCCTTACTTTTTCAGCTTGATTTATGATCTGATGTGAAAGCAAAATAAAAAGATTGTACAATTTTCTCTTACCTTTTATGTATGAACACCTTTAAGGCATAGTTGGAAAACATTTGCTTTGTACTAAAATGTATCTCCCTAAAATTCCTATGTTGAAGCCTTTACCCCCAAAGTGATGGTATTTGGAGATGGGGACTTCAGGAGGCAATTAGGGTTAAATGAGGTCATGAGAGTAGGCTGTTCATGATGCAATCAGTGCTCTTGCAAGTAGAGACACGAGACAGTGTTCTCTCTCTCTCCTCTCTCTTCTCTCTCTCTCTCTCTCTCTCTCGCTCGCTCTCGCTCTCGCTCTCGCTCTCTCTCTGCCATGTGAGAACACAATGAGGAGGTGGCCATCTGAAAGCTAGGAAGAGAACCCTTTTCAGAACCTAACCATGTTGGCATCCTGATTGTGCACTTCTAGCTTCTGAACTGTGAGAAAATAAATTTCTGTTGTTTTAACCCCCCAGTATTTTGCTATTGCAGCTGGCACTAAGACATTGAAACAAATTACTTGGCCCATATTAGTTTTGTCAGGTGGGTAGATTCAATGCATAATATTGGCTAAGGCTTACTTCCAGGTACCCTCTGCTCTCTACCTTGAAACCTCTCTGTATTTTTCCCCCTCTGTACTGAATTTCTTCTATTTCCCAAATTCCTCCACCTTAAAAAACAAAACTCTTTATAATTTCTGAATTTGTCAATATTTCAGTCAGTAACAGATTGCTCTCTTTCTGCTAGAAACCAATCTGCCTAAATTACGCAGTAGGTGAAGTAGGTGACAGATAGGACTACGGAGAGACTGATAAATGAATAACCTAAAGACAAATGAGAGACGGCAGCGAAGAAAAATGAGGAGGAGGAAGAAGAGGAAGGGGAGCAAGGAAGAGAAGGAAACTGAAAGGAATATGAAATAATTTTCACTCTTAATCCCAAGAACAAGAGAAGCCAAGAATTTGCTAGGTGCAGGTAGGGTTGAATGTCTGAGTCAAAGCTGTCTTGTGCATTCTCTATTCCCACTTCCGTTTTCTATATATATTTCCTAAATTATATATGGGGGGGAAAAGCTCAGGAAATAGTGATTAGAGAACAGACCACACCTGATATCAGAACTCAAGCTTGGGGAAAGATTCAAGAAGGAGTTTTGGAGGTGTTTGAGCCTGCCAGCAAAATGGCATTACGAAGAGAAACAGTATAGCTAACATATAGTAAGGGTAGCTTGAGTCTTGGTGCTTCAGAGAGCTTTTGTGTTTTCTTTCATGGACTATGTTTGGAGTCAGTGTCAAATAATAGGCAGTTACAGAACCTCCCTTTCTCAATTGCTTTTCTCCACCATCATTACTGGAAAGGAAGCCCTTGAAAGCAAAATTCCTAGAGTTGAAAGAGTCGGACTCTCACTCTCCCTGCACCTTGGGCAGGATGCAGAGCAACCCACGCCACCTTGTGCTTATATTGCTTTTCTAGCCTGAGTATTGGACTCACCCTGGGCTTGGGATGGGGCACAGAAAAAAAGTAAACAATTTCTAACTAGGTAAATCCCTTTGTTCTGAATGCATCAGAGTTCTGTAGAATGGCATTTTGATTTTTCAGTATTACATTGTTTTCTCATTCTACCAGCTTACTGATTCCCACTGATTGCAGAATTTTTGTGAGGCTTAGTGTATAAAACATTTACTCCTGCTAGTCTCATGTGCCACTTCCTAAAGAAATGAGTAATAAATGTTTGTTGTATGGTATCTGTTCTATAGATAGGTAACACTACATATATATAACCTCTCAAAAAAGCACATTACTACATTATTTTAGGTATGGCTTAATTCCACCCAGAGATTTTGGAATTTATTTATTATTGCATTCCTTTCTCTGATTTTCTTATAATCCTGAAAGAATTGAGTGGCAACCTTCTTTGCTCTTCCAATTTGTTATTTCAAGGTTTTCCTCATCTGAAAGCTGAGGTTATCAGAAAACTTTATTCAGAAACACTGATCAACTTAGTAAACTACTGCTGAACTATAGCCACTGAGATTCAATTGCTGTGCTGTTAAGATTGAGGCAGTTTCTCATAGTGGTCATAGCAGGGTGCAGAGATTATTGAAAATACACTAATATCTGTCTAGGTTATTCATAGTACTACATTGTCATCATTTAGAGACAAGAACCTTCTATGTGCTCATCAAAAGTCATTTGGCCACTTGGACCCAGGCCTTTCTACCATTTTTTTTTTTAAACGATGCCTTCTTTAACAATATTCCAATAACTCCAAAGTTACTTATTTGGACTTCACACCATCATTACTGATTCATGACCCCCTTTTAAGAAAAGGGCAACTGTTCATTGCGGCACTGTTTACAATAGCAAATACTTGGAACCAACTGAAACGTCCATCACCGATAGACTGGATAAAGAAAATGTGTCACATATACACCACGGAATACTATGCAGCCATAAAAAAAATGATGAGTTTGTGTCCTTCATAGGGATATGGATGAATCTGGAAACCATCATTCTCAGCAAACTGACACAAGAACAGAAAACCAAACACTGCATGTTCTCACAGGCCAATGTTGAACAATGAGAACAGGTGGACAAAGGGAGGGGAGCATCATACACATCAGTCAGCTGGGAGAGGGGGTTTAGGGGAGGGACAGCAGGGAATGGGGAAGGTGGAGAGGGATAACATGGGAAGAAATACCAGATATAGGTGATAGGGGATGAAGGTGGTAAACCACCTTGCCATGTATGTGCCTATGCAACAATTCTGCATGATCTGCACATGTACCCCAGAACGTCAAGTACAGTTAAAAAAAAAAACCTAAAAATATACATAAATTACCTAAATCAGTACCTGGGTCATAGAAGTGCTAAATAATTCCTTGTTCACACTGTCAATAATAAATTCAATAAACTTTCATGTATCCCAAGTTTATTGGGATTATAAAGTAACATGTGCTGTCAAAGTGATTATAAAATGATTGATAAAATAAGTTGTACTATCAAATTACAGTTATACATATGGTCGAACATGACAGAATCAGAATACAGAAAAACATGTGGAACAATAAAAAAGAAAAGAAAAGAGAAACTGTTACAAACCACAAAATTACCAGTTAATTCTACAGTTAACTCTCTCTTGTTGTTTGTCATCCCTCATTTTATTGTCAATGGTTACACATACACTATTATTTAGCTGAGTAAACTTTAGAGCTTTATCTTCCAAACTTCCTAAGAAGGATGGGAAGGTAAGTGACATAACTCTATTTCCACACCTCAAGAGGAGCGGGTCAGATATTCTTTGCTTTCTGCCTGGACTGTGATGGCCATCATCTGTAGGTGAAGTCACAACATCTTTTAATCATCACACAGCCAGTTGTCACACTTCTTTCCCTTTCATTAGTATTTTCGTTATAACTCATGTGTATTCCCCTTTTGTATAACACACCTGAATATTTAATGTCTTAAAACCAAACTGCATAAAACCAATGAAATGCCAAAATAAAAAATTATAATGCAAAATTTTTCACAAATTTTGAATTTTCCAAAAGGCCATTCCTCAAACCCCATGTAGGGGATAGAGAGTGCTAATTTATTTAATCATAGGTTTGAGACACATTGCCATAGAAATAGTTGCTTAGAAACATGAATGATATGATGAAACATTTTGAGGCCCTTTACTGAAGTACTGTTGAACTATAACCACTGAGATTTAATTGCTGAGCTGTTAAGACATCTTCCAGCAGTGGCTGCAGCAACATTAGGAAATTATTGAGAATACACTGATATCTGCCTAGGTTATTCATAGTATTACCAGCATTTAGAGAAAAGAGCGTTCTATGTGCTCATCAAGAACCATACAGCCACCTGGACCCAAGTCTTTCTACCTTTATCTCTCTACTCTGCTTGTTGCCTTTTAATAATTTTTTATGTAATATTTATGTGAGTCCTAACTAGGGAAAAGGAGTCAGGCTGGTGGGACCAGAAGAAAACAAAGAGTTAAAGCAAATAAGCTATAAATAGACGTTTATTTATGGCTTGGGACATATAAACAAAAAGAGGAAGCAGATAAATTATAACGCTGTTTTTCTTTATGGCCCAGAATATATTGCCCTCCTGAACAAATAACGTCCTTAACTCATTAAACATCACAGCTCCCAAATTCTGTTCTATAAAATCTCCAGCAAGCCTTTGTTTCCTTGCAGTCAGCTTCTCTCATGCTGATCTGCCTGTTACCTTCTGCAATATTATTTTCATACTTTCTCTAATAAGTCTACCTTTCTTTACCTAAAACTGTCTTAGCAAATTCTCCTGTTCCTGTGCCACTGGCCTGGGTAGTCATTGCTTCCCCACAACAGTTTACTCAAGATATAAATAAGTAGGTATTGTCGAAGTAGGGGCCATGGCACCCTTGGCTCTCTGAACATTCATTCAAAAATAAACTTGCAAAAGACAGATTAATTGAAGAAAAGATATACAAATTTATTCAATGTGTATGCACAGGAGGCTTCAGAATGAAGACTCAAAAATACAGAGGAAACTGTCCATTTTTATGCTTAGGTTCAACAAAGTATGGGTACGTGTAAAATTATAATTGAACAAAAACTTTATAGTATAATGCTAACAGCTTGAGTGGGGAAACCCCACAAGGTTTGTCTGTCTAGATTCTTCTTGGCCTCTCTGAGCATTGATTCTTTCCTTCTGGGTATGAGCATATTCATATATTATAAATTGGGTAAATATCACCACAATCATTAAGAATAATAATAGAGTTAGAAAACAGCTTTCAAAGTCACTAAGTTAATAATTCTGAAGTAAATGGTTGAAATAATATATTTGAAAATTAAACATCATACTTTTATATAATTAATGGATCAAAGCTCAATCATAATAAAATGTTGATATATTTTAAACTATGGCATAGGCATATTTGTACAATGCAGCTTGAACAGTGAAACTCTAAAGAGTTTGTTGTTGCTGTTTTTACTTTTTAATGCATATGTTAGAAAAGAAGAAAAAATGGAAAAGATAATGATTCAAGCTTCTATCTCAAAATCCAGACAAATAACAGTAAATTAAACACAAAGAATATATGAGGAAGAAAATGTTTTTTAAAGTGAGCAGACACCAGTAAAACATAAAGCACACATACATTAGAAAAAGTTTAAATATACATTAAAGAAATGAACTAAGTCAAAATTTGGTTCTTTGGGAAAATTAGTAAAGTTAATAAGTGCTAGAAAGACAAAAAAAATGAGAAAAACACAATTATCAATATCAGAAGTAAAGCTGTGGTGGGAGTGGCCATTATTATAGATCCAACAGATATGAAAAAGTCTATAAGAGAATATTAAGAAAACCTTATCTATTAATACATTTAGTTATTTAGATGAAAAAAAATCTTAAAAAACTGATTAAAAAGACACCAAAAATCTGAATGCTATTAATCTATTAGAGAAATTAAATCTATACTATTAAAATTTTCCCACAAGGAAAACTTCTGACCCAGACAGCTTCACAATCAAAGGTGTATTTGTTCAAATATTTAAGAAAGAAAGAATTTCACACAGTCTTACACAAATTCTTCCAGATAATAGAAAAAAGGGGAATACTTCCCACCTTATTCTATGGGACTAACATGATTCCAATATTTCAAAACCTGAAAGCCTTCATATGGACTTGGGAGGTAAAGTGATGAATTACATAAATATGTGTAATTAAGAAGAGGGTTTTAAATAGCCTCTACTTTATCAAAAATTGACAGTTGATTGCCAGAGAAAACTAGTACCTGTCCAGACTTCGAACATCACTTTTGGCTTGGTGATTTTCCTTGTCGTATGGGAAGATTCTAATATAAAAGGAAATGACAGAAGACTTTAATGGCATAGTGCCAGTTTAGTATGGTACTCAAGACAACAAACATTACCCTATGAATGATGAAATTTACCTATTTTGAATGTCCAGTTTATAGCTTCTGACACTGTGTAGAGTTAAACCTGAATCTTCAAAAATGTGCTGTAAATAGTGCGTCCTATGTTATTGTTGTAGCTGATTAATCTTATTACTTTCGTAGCCTTATTTTGCTGATTGCAATAATTACTTATAGAAGCTATCATTTTAAACTAATTAGCAAAGCATTAATAATTTTTATAATCCATCGCAATCTATTTTTATTATTCTATTTCTGACTGATTTAATATTTTAAGACACCTCTCACAGTATACATAACTTTCCAGTTATTACTTAACATATAAATATAAATATTGTCCCAGATAAACAGTTTGATGGCTAAATCACTATAATTTGATTAGGCAGTTTGTGGGGTCTAAGAAAATCTTGGTGAAAAGCTGTCATTATAAACAGAAATTTATTTGTATAAAAACAATTCTCATATTAAATAATTTTGTCCATGGCATTGGAGAAGAAGGAACTAAAACATTGACCTATAATCCATTTCTATTTTAATTGCTGGGATCTCCTGGGAAACCAAAGAGGACAGAAGACCTAGTCTACTTTCTTCATAAATGTGCTGATAGTTGACATCATAATGTGTCTAACAGTATTAGTATCATTCACATAAGTAGGACAATTAGAAGAACCTGATAAAATATATCTTAGTAGCATGTCCCAGCTTTAGGACCATTAAACTAGAGATACTTCAGGTAGCTTACTTTTATGACATTGTCTAAGATGCCATGCCTGTAAATTGATACCAATTTTTAGGAAACCATGCTTTTTATAAAACAATGAAAGTAGACATACAAAACCTCATTTACCAACAACTTATCAGTTATTTAATGTGACTACTTTTGCGCTTATATGATATCACAATATAAGCTTACCTTGAGAAGACATTTTGATACATTTCTATTATTTTGTTTCTTTTAAAATATGATATCAAATTTCCACTGAAAGCTGTGATAAAGTAACTTGTGGTAAATTGATACCAATTTATAGACATGGAATCTTAGAAAATGTCACAAAAGTAAGCTATCTGAAGTAGGAAATAGGTATGTTTCAAATCTAAATGATCCCCACTATATAATAAATCTTGTACCTTACATTGAAACGTCACTTACTGTGAACCAGTGATTGTATATCTGAAAAATAATATCTGGAGGGCTGCTAGAGACCAAGAATAATCCTATCAATATTGCCACTTACTTTCCCATAAAATGAACAGCTTAAGTCCAGAGTCAGTAAATCATCAAACAGTCTAAAACTTTTTAGTATATAAGGTAATGATTAACTCTTCAGAGTTCTTTGGCTGAACATCTGTGATTTAGTTACTATTTATAGCATGCTTTATTGCAGAATACTGACATCTAGGGGCCTGAATTTACATTAACTGAAAGGGCTTAAGATTGATCATGCTAATTAAAGTCATATCTATTCCAGCTAAGATTGTCTCATAAGAAAGGTGCAAAAAGACAGGAATTCTAGCTTACTACTAACCTAAAATACTAATTTCATATTGATTAGCTAGGATACATTCTTTAGACATAAAACTTTACACAGTTATGAAGAGTTGGGGTGTGAATAGGAGTGGACTCAGATTGGAGCTGCAATAAATCAGTATCACAGCCCCCCCAAAAAAAATTATGAAGAGTCAGCATTCTTCATAATGACAGCAGATAATGAAAAAAGCAGAGGCAAGCTGATATCAAACAGACATCAAAATGGTCAAAAGAATATATTATATTGATGGAAAAGCAATGCAAGCTAGTAAATGATGTCTATCCCAAAGCACAAATTTAGAGTGTGCTCATTGTCTTTTTTTTTTTTTTTAATGTCTTACTATGTAATTGATACTTGACATTGAAATAGAGGATAGTTAAGGTATAAATAGCTTGGAAACAAATAAAATACTAAATAATTAAGTTTCCACCAACACACATACACTTTTACAAGGTTTCTTCCTGAATAGGTAGCAGTTGCAACAAGAACACTAACACTAACAAAGAAAAATAACACAGATTTAATCTACTGCACACATACGCCCAGAAGCAATGGAAACTTTATTAAAAGAAATGCAATCTCATGAAGACCTAACTCATGGAGACAATAATACCTTTTAAAAATATATATTTACGTTTTACGGCTTTGAGGAAATCATGCATTTTATAAAAAACCGAAGGTAGACATATATAACCTAATCTACCAAGAACTTATAAGCTTTTAATGTGACTACTTTTGTGTTTGTAAAGTACCACAACATATTCTTACCTTGAGAAGATATTTTAATACATTTTTATTGTTTGCTCCTTTTAAAATATGATATTAAAGTGCCACTCAAAACTATGATAAAGTAACGTGTGGTAAATCTTCTCTAGAAGACAATATGAAGAAGAACAAAAGAAAATTTAAAAAAAAAAAAAAAAAAAAACAGAAAAAGAAAAGTATATTTGAAGCTTTGAAGGCCAGAGAGATTAGTTGAGATAACCAGAATTTCAAATGGCAAAACCATGCAGGTGACCGAACTTCAGAGAGAGGTAAGCCAACATTCTGAACCGACTAACTTCCTTTGAGTATTTGCTGGTTCTGGGTTGAGGTTAAGAGGCTGAGGGTGTGGCAAATAACCCAGGTAAATTGTGCTATTAAGCGCGCACACACACATACACACACACACACACACACACAAAAGTAGAAATTATGGATGTGTCTTGAGCCCAAAATATAAAAACTGGAGGCTTGAAAGACTAGTAATGTGGATTGTGATAAGTGAAAAACAGATATCAGCAAATAATTCTCTTTGCTAGATATTATGAATTCTAAAGCTGTGCAAAAGGAACTGGTTAAAAATAGGCCAAGCAAAAACTTCAGAAGAGTAGGATAAAGTTTTAAGCAGCCTCGTAGTAATTGTGAGGCAAGAGCAAAAATTCAGGAAACACAGGAAGATGAGAGAGGAACCAGTGTGACTTCTCCAGGGCCTGGAACTCCTGGAAGACTACATCTTAGAGCAAGAAAGGTAGGGGACAAATGACAAATGAACAAATTATTCTCAAAAGTTTAACTCAAGATGAAATCTAATAGACCCTTGATTAGATTAAGTGAGTTCACCTACATTCTATCTTCCTAGCAAAGAGGGACAACAAATTATCCAGCAGCTCTAAATTACTTTTTAAACAATATGTAGGTTTTAATTCACAAGTATGTCAATGGATTTAAGAAATAATCAAACATCAGAAAATAGAGTAGAAAAAAATGTAATCTTAAGTATATCTATCTCCAAAACTAAATCTGATACTTAGTGTAAATAAATTTCTAGAGCTACAACCAAGAGGACAAAATGTGCAGAAAACACTTCAAACCATGGTAAAACAAAACCATAGTAAAATAGCTAAACAGAAAACAAATGTCCCATATGAAAACCTGGGGGGAATTAAAGAAATATTATTAACTGTATTAAGAGTATTAAGTGATCTGAAGATACAGCACCATGCCATGAAGTCTAATGTTTCCATGCTACTCTTAGCTGTCAGTGTGGTGTTTCCCAGTTCATTGACCTGAAATTAGTTATTGATCACATTCTTTTCAATGTTGCAAAAACAGAACTTGAAGAATCATTTGTTTCTCTTTATAAATGTTGATCACGAGCTTGAAAACACAAAGTAAATGTGTTCAGCTAGAATAAAGACAAAAAAATATTAAGAATAAGACTTATTCTGTTATCTACCAATATATTCTGAATGATTCTTTATAACCACAGCCATTGATCATTCAGTCACTTAAATATACTAACATGTTTTTTGCAGCTGTTCCACAGGAATTATGCAGAAAAAAATTATTATTGTATGATTTTACAGTAAAAATTTGAACAAATGGTGGGGAACACAGCATGTTGAGGGAAGAATACACAGGAAAAGTAGATGCTATAGTTAAATTTTTCATTAGGTATATTTTCACAAAGCCATCTAATTAAATTTGTTAATTCAATGAAAATTCTAGTAAGCCAAATAGTATTTTTAATTTTAACACTTCCTTATTTTACTTATTTTCTGATATGACCATAACTTCAAATGTTTCCATTGGTACTATCACTTTCCATCTCACAAAAAACTTTCTCCTGTGTAGAGATATACATTGCATCTATCTACAAAGTTTATTTTCCATTCCATTTTCAGGCATAAACATTCTTCCTTCAAATTTAAAAAAATTGTTAAATAAAAAAATGTAAAATATTATGAGTATATACAACATAATTTCTCTCCTATTCATTCAGTTTTCTCATGTCATCTTTGTCTATTTCTTTTGCTGAATTTTCTTCTCTTTTTACCTCAAGTATATTTTTATCATTTTTTGAAGCTACATTCTCAGATACATTTTTTGTGAGAATTACTCGCCAAGTATATTTTATGTAATAATTTCTAAGTCATACTTTTCTTTTAAAAATGGTAGCATAAGACCACTTAAGGTGTTTTACTTAAATTTCAAGTGCAGGATTATAGTTTGGAATTATAAAAAATGTAACTAAAAAATAATGAAAGAAATTACATGTTCTACTATTAACAATCATGAAGCAAAATGTCAGTTTTCCTAATAAGAGTTAATGGTAAGAATAAAGTCAGCAAATGTCATGTGGAAACATATTTCAACAAACTGATTGAAATGTTCACTGTAATTCTTCCCATTGGTGTTAATGCGAATGAAGGAAGAAAAAAGAAAATGGAAACATGACTTCTAAAGTGCCTACTAGAAGATATGTTTCATGTATGTTTCAGATGAATGAAGGAAGAAAGAAAAAAATGGAAACATGGCTTCTGAAGTGCCTACTAGAAGATATGTTTCATGTACACTATTTTGTTAATCCTCACAATAGCCCAGTGAGGTATTACATTTCCTCTTTAAAGATGAGCAAACAAGGCTCAGAGAGTTTGAGTAACTTTTGCATATCACAGAGCTTCTAAGTGCTTGCCCAACCAATAAAAGTTCCAGGATTCGAAAAAAAAAAAAAAAGTATAAAAAGAAAAATGAGATGATAAATCAAGTGGTAAATTGGAAGGAATTCCAGACTTTGTGTCTGGAAATGTGGATTTGTATATTGGATCTCCCATTTACTAACTCTATATTCTTGGGTTAGTCATTCAAACTCTTTTATTCCTGATTTTATTTTTTCTTTAGATATACTGGAGTTTGAAGGGGAACAGAAATAGCTCAACTTTCTTCACCAGTGTTCAGAACCAACAGGGGTAAGGCAGATGAAGCGGATGATGTTATCTTTATTAATAAAACTAAAATTGGAGACTGTATTAAGTTGACTGACTAGAAGACCTATCCCATCATGTGGACTTCAAGACATTGCTCCACCAAGAAGGAGAGAGCACAGAGAAGCTAAATAGTCTTTATTTTTGTAAAATTCAGACAAATGTCTTTATTCACTAACCAGACAACTCATTGCATTTTTTGTGGAAAAGTGAGGTGTGTGGAGTATGGAAACAGGTCAGCAGTTTTTAAAGGAAGTTTTACCTGAGAAGTTAATATGTATGACACTTTACAGGGAAGTTCAAGACAACGGATAGTGTGTACAGAATCTATTGATTCCACTCCCAAAGAAGCACAATCATTTTTCAAGATACATTTGGGTATTTTAACAATGTCATCACACATATCTCAGAGAAAATTTATGAGGTCCAAGTAAGATAAAAGCACTTTGAAAATTGTAATGTTATTCACAAATGTAAGACACTATCATAATTTACATAAAATATCTTGTCAATTAAACATTGCTACCCTTTGACTTTGAGCTGCATCCTTCAAAGAAGCTGCAATGTTCTTTAATACAGGCTCTTGACTGAATTGGAAATTGTTGAAAGGAATTAGCATTTACTTGGAAACTCTCGGGTGCCAATAACTCTGGTTTGCATATGTTTTTTATTTAATAGGTAGAAATGTCTTGATAATTTGCAAATAAATTTGTGGCTCAGAGGAGTTATGCAACATGCCCTAATTTCCACAGCTAGTATAGGTGGTATCTGCAAAAGCCAGTGGGATGGGAAAATTGGTTGAAGATCATTATTACTCTGAATTTTCACTGTGCTGGAGACAGTTGACTAGAAATTTGGTGTAAAGAACGTTCTTTAACCAATATTTCCTACTATAAAATTTTAAATTAATATCTATATAATAAAATGCATTTCTAAATATTACAATATATTTTAAATACCAAACCAAATGTTTGCTATTTTCTTGTACAAAAGCTTGATTTTATTGTTTCACCTCCTTAAAGATTTTCAGTCTAACAAATATCATCCCAATGGGCGAAGTGTAATGCTATTTTTAGTCTTGATTTCTTAAGTTTATTGCCCAGAGAAGGCTGTCAGTTGAAGATGGGATTAATTCTAATTATTTCTCTTACTTGAGGATGTCTTGGATCATTTGAAACCTGCCAGTGATCCTTTGTGTTTTCACTGTATAGATTTGTTTGGCCTTTGATTCTTTCATTGTCTTTACACGTTATGTGACAATCATTCTAGGGGGAAAAGAAATACATTTATGCCATCTTTTGTATCATATGAATTATTATTAAAGGTCTCAGAAGGAAGCAGCCAATTTTAATAAATCATGTCAGACACATGTATAAAATTTCCAATGAATATGGTGGTATTGATCTACAATGGTCATACCTGGAGACCTTTCAGAGGAATTTTGTGATCTGTAGAAAGATATATGTTTCACTAGTTTTTAGTCAAAGTCATATTTGCTTAAGGCACAAAAAGAGTGAAAATTTTAAAAAGAGTTTATATCATCTGACAGGCTGAAAAACTCAATTCTGTCTAGGAACAATAAAATGCTAATACCTGGGCTAGGTTAATTATCAAATTCAATAATCTAAAATGATGATGTATTATATATTATGTTAGAGCTCTAGCCAATCAACACCACAAATAGGTATTGGCCCTATGAAATCAAATCTATAAGTAATTGAGTAAATTTTGTTTATTTTAATTTACATTTCTGATATTACTATATGGATAAGGATTATCATATGTTTCTGAGGTGCCAGTAGGTGTTGAACCAAAATCTACAAATGTATGCAATTTAACACATTGAAAGATGCATCTTTTTCATTAAGGAATATTGACAAAGACTGATGGTGGTTGTAGGAGTACATAATATGGAAAAGTCAGAAGGTAGTCTAAAATAATTCAAAGAGTAGCATCCACATTCATTAGACATTAATATAATCAAGTCACTGTGATACATAAGATGAGATACCAAGATTGCATACTCTGTCACCAAGTGGAACATCAATTTAAAGAGATGATTCAGATAAAGCTTTCCCTTTTATATTCATACTATTAAATTGCCTTTGTGGCTTAGGGAACAAGTGAAAAAAATATGACTATAACCTCGCAGTTCCCCAAAAATAAATTTACATATTGTATGTTTTTTTCTGCTGATTAATTCATGTGATAACATATTTTAAATATACATACATGAATTTTTGCAATAATATTTAATCTCTAATTATCTACACTCCAACTAGCAGAAATTACATTTTTACCTCCATAGTTTTATTTAAATGTATAAAAAATGCAATAAAAATAAAAGTGATGTTTTCATTTAAATTATAACTGGTCTCAGAGAATTTGTACTATAAAAATTCTTCTAAAAAACTAATTAGTTTTCTTTTCCGTACATTTTTACATCGCCAGCATACATGAAGAAACTCAGAATATCAACCAATAGCACATAACACTGTTTACATTATTTACCAAAAAATAAAATAATTGTTGATGAAAAAATACTAGAAAAAGCACTTACATTATTAGCATAATATAGAAAAGTCAGAAGGTAGTCTAAAATAATTCAAAGAATAGCATTCACCTTCATTAGGCATTGATTATATTAATCAAGGCACAAGGCACTGTGATAGATGAGATACAAAAATTGCATGCTGTGTCAGCAAGTGGAACATCAATTTAAAGTGGAACATCAATTAAAGCATATGCTAATAAATATAATGTAAAGTTGGCCAGCTTTTCAAATGCATAAAAGAGCAGCAGAGCATTTATTAATCCCTGAAGAAAGACAAAATAGTACATTAGACATTTTGAGTAATAAGGAACGGACAATGGCTAAGTAAACTGTTAGGCATTTATTATATAAACACAAAAAAGTAAGAAGATCCAAACATTTGTTTGGGCTTTGGAGGACTGAAACAACAGTTGGAACCATTCCAGTTACTATGGAGACTATTGTGATCCAGTTGATATACTGGACACTGATATGCCATCCTATAGAAGCTAGCTTTTGCTTCTGCCCCCTATCTATTGATTTCACCATAATAACAACTGAGCTCTTTACCGTGTTTAACCTCATGGTCTGTGTCTCTAATAAAGTCTGTGATTCTACTCCTCTCTCCTGAAATTGAAATGTAACAAAAATGAGAGTATGAATGAATATCATTAGTCATCACCCTGTAAAGAACAGTTGTCAAACCAAGTCATTTCATATCTAGCTTACATAGAGAATGTTAGCTGTAGGGTTGGGTCAATCAATGGCTTGCATGAAACTTAACATATGATACAATTATAGGTGAATTACAAAGAAGAAACTGCTGTGGTTGCATTATTCAGATGGAAGCATAGCCCTCTAGAGTACTTAGTGTGTCATAAACTTGTCTCCTGTAAAATTGTACAAGGTTATGTATTAAACAGATTGTTAAAATGACTAAAGAAAATGCAACTTTTTAATGGGGTGTTAGTCTTAAACCATTATTCACATGTATTTAAGTAGGATATTATTTAAACTGTCCTCATAAATGTTTGGGTTATTCTTCCAAGCTAGATTTACAAGATCTCCCTGCCCCACACACCAAAACATTCAGCCTTTGATCTATCATGGGTCATAAAAAGACTTTTAAAAATATGTAATCAACTTAACTCACTACTTTTCTGTAAAAGGGCGTGAACCACTTTACCAAGGAGAGTTTGTCTATATCTATCTATTTATATCTATCTATCTATCATATCTATATATAAGCACATATAGATTTAATATTACAGATATCTAGATCATGTGTCAAACGTATTTAAATGGTGAGAAAAAAAATCAAGTTTTTACAAAAGATGGGAAAATTCTAGAAGGCATGACCTAGGCATTTCATATCACATAAAAGCAATTATTGGATAATTGAATCAGTTGCTTTAATATTTTTTAAATGTGAGATTCTTTATTATTTTGTGTTAAATACTATTATTGAATTGAAAATTCATGTTTCACATCTAAGAAACCAAAGATTTTTGTAAGCAACATTTTTCTCCCAATTAAAAAATAATCCTTCTTTAAGGTATAGTACATTGTAGAATTCTTTGTTTAACTAACTTATTAATTTTTTTATACTTTAAGTTCTGGGGTACATGTGCAGAACATGCTGGTTTGTTATGTAAGTATACACATGCTGTGGTGGTTTGCTGCATCCATCATCCCGTCATTTACATTAGGTATTTCTCCTAACGCTATCCCTCCCCTATCTCCCCCTTCTATCCCTTCCTTAGCCCCCCACCCTTTGACAGGTCTCAGTATGTGATGTTCCCCTCCCTGTGTCCATGTGTTCTCATTATTGAACACCAACTTATGAGTGAGAACATGTGTTGTTTGGTTTTCTTTCTTGTGTCAGTTTGCTTAAATTAAGAAACTTTTCAAGTTTCTAGATAAACATTCTTGCTTAGCAAGTAACAAAGATCATATCTCTATCAAGAAAATATACCTTTATGAGTTGTTGCCTTGTATTATATGATGTTTATTTCATGTCCATTGCCCTCACTAAACTAAATTTTTGAGACTCTGAGTAATATATTTAATCTCTATACCATCAGTGCCTTTAATGCTTATTTAATACATGCTACTTTCTTAATTCAGTTGCTATGAAAAATAAATGACTTCAATAATAAGCAGAATTAAAACACATTTAGATTATTAGATTTCATCTTGGCATTAAGACAAAGATTATAGATGACGTTTTAAAAAAGCAATTGGTGGGTGAAGAGAGGTTGATGAAAGTAACATGGACCTCATGAAATTCTTCATGAAATGAAAAATGGAGATAGTTGACTTAGTGCAAGATTGACAAGAAGACTTTAATTGTTTGAGGATAATGAAAATGAAATTTGTGTTTATAGAGCAGAATGAGCAGGTAAAGCAGGAGAATTTGGAGGGTTGAAAAAAATAGGACCGATCCTTTTCAGAAAATATAAATAAATCTAGCAGGAGGCAAAAGAGAAAGGATCAAGAAGAAAAGAGAACAAAAGAAGGAATTCTATCTTCTTTAAGATGAAATTGATGGTAATAAGAGCATACTTTGAATAAATGCATCCAGTTAGGCCATTGAATACAATATTATATAATTATTCTATCTTATTGATTAATAGGAAAAAGAAGAATTAAAATATTATTTAAAAAATTTTATTGTCACAGATAACCACCAAATTCTTAGTTCATCTGTGTGTGTGTGTAACATGCACAAATAAATAAATAAACAAACGTGTATATGTATAAACTATTTTATGGAAAAACATTGTATAAATGGTAAACTTTCATATGCAATTTAAAAAATCAGTGAACATGGCAGCTAATATACTTAAAATTAGATATTATGAGCCTCTTCTATAAGATCATTTAAGCATGAAAGTTTCTGTGTCAGCAGCTTACTCATGCTGTTACATAAATGAATAGGCTTGAAAATAGAAATAGCTTCCTTTGTACACAATTTTGGTTTCTTTTTTTGCTTAATGGATCTTGGTTCAGACAAGACGACCAAGCAAATAAAAAACATTTCAGCATAAATTATCCAGAAATATATTTATAAATACACAAAAATACATAGACATGTGTGTGTACACACACACACACACACACACACACACACACACACACAATTTTGAAGATTCTGTTTTTCAAAAACACAAAAGCCTCTGACACTAAGCAAATAGGCCATGGTTGATTCATTCTAGGAAAACTCTGTATTCACTCAGTGGCTTTCACTGGGAAGCTAATGCAAAAAGCTGTCTCTGAAATATTAGAATGAAAAGCACACATCATGCTGAAGAGAAGCATTAAAAACCCTACTCATATGTGGAGACAAAGCACTCAGAAAAAAACAGCATTTAGTCCTTATTACCATTGAAATCTCTCAGTGGGTCCACCACAGCTACCGGGCTCAGATTTCTCAGAGATATTTTATCCAGGTCCCTTTTGTCACCTACACTTACATTCAAAGCTAATTGCACAAGTTATATGACTTTACCTTTTAAGAAAAAATGGAACTAGAGAGGTTAATCACAGAGTATACAGACTGTAGCAGTTGCATTCTGCTATATCTTATAATAACATTTTTATTTAACCCCAGAACTTTTTCATTTTATAATATTTAGGCAGAGATATTATTTGCTATATCTGTGGATAACTGTGATATTATAATTAATTTGAGATTTTTTTTCCTGTTATTTCATTCACATTCCTATTTGATAGTGTTGACTAAAATGTTGCTGCTGGTGATTCTACAATGTCTCCAGGGCAATATGTTATAGCAGGAATTCAGAGAAATAATCTTTCTTAAACAGTTTGGGCAAAATATAAATGATAGTAATGAATAAAAAATGCTGTCAGTGGTATCCGAAATGGCAAGAGAGGAAAGGCTTAACCCAGGCTGCATCTGTCTTCAACTGGCACAAAATGATTTGTTTAATTTTGTTGGAAATGCAGAATGTGTAGCGTAAGCTAAGAAACAAAGCTCAGTTATTTCACACAGGGACTTTTATACCTGTCCACTCTAAACAAGCATCTGTGAAATTTATACAAAGTGATCAACCAATAATTCATGATATTCATTAAAATTGTACAAGATTCTACATAATTAAAAACAATTTTCAAATAAAAACATTATTATTATTTTGCACTTTCAAAATGATAAATGAATCCTTTCATGGCCATAATGGAAATTACTAGGAAGTTTCCCACAGTGGTAAAAAAAGATTTATTTGTTGCTCTTTAATTTCGTACTTTGCACATTGTAATGTCTTTTTGTTTTTTTGTTTGTTTGTTTTTTTGAGACAGATCTGTATCCTCCTGAAATCCTGAGTGAAGAAAGTATATAATATCACTATGAGTGATAACATACGGTGTTTGGTTTTCTGTTCTTGTGTGAGCAATATTTGTGAAGAATATTACTAGAAAGAAGTAAAGGTATTTATTATTATTATTATTATTATTATTATTTTAAGTTCTGGGGTCCATGTGCAGATCGTGCAGGTTTGTTACATAGGTATACACATGCCATGGTGGTTTGCTGCAGCTATCCCCCTGTCACCTGCATTAGATATTTCTCCTGTTATCCCTCCCCAATTCCCCCACTCTCCACTATCCCTCCCCTAGCCCCGCCTCTTCCCAGCAGGCCCCACTGTGTGATGTTCTCCTCTCTGTGTCCATGTGCTCTCACTATTCAACACCCACTTATGAGTGAGAACATGCAGTGTTTGGTTTTCTGTTCTTGTGTCAGTTTGCTGAGAATGATGGTTTCCAGCTTCATCCCTGTCCTTGCAAAGGACATGAACTTATCCTTTTTTATGGCTGAATAGTATTCCATTGTGTATATGTGCCACATTTTCTTTATCCAGTCTATCATTGATGGGCATTTGGGTTGGCTCCAAGTATTTGCTATTGTAAACTCTGCCACAATAAACATACGTGTGCATGTGTCTTTATAACAGAACGATTTATAATCCTTTAGGTATATTCCCAGTAATGGGATTGCTGGGTCAAATGGTATTTCTGGATCCTTGAGGAATCGCCACACTGTCTTCCACAATGGTTGAACTAATTTACACTCCCACCAACAGTGTAAAATTGATCCTATTTCTCCACATCCTCTCCAGCATCTGTTGTCTCCAGATTTTTTAATGATCACCATTCTAACTGGCATGAGATGGTATCTCAAGATGGTTTTGTTTGCATTTGTCTAATGACCAGTGATAAGCATTTTTTCATATGTTTGTTGGCTGAATAAATGTCTTCTTTTGAAAATTGTCTGTTTATATCCTTTGCCCACTTTTTTGATGTTTTCTTTTTCTTGTAAATTTGTTTAAGTTCTTTGTATATTCTGGATATTAGCCATTTGTCAGATGGGTAGATTTCAAAAATTTTTTCCCATTCTGTTGATTGCCTGTTCACTCTAGTAATTGTTTCTTTTGCTGTGCAGAATCTCTTAAGTTTATTTAGATCCCATGTGTCTATTTTGGCTTTTCTTGCTATTGCTTTTGGTGTTTTAGTCATGAAGTCATTGCCTATGCCTATGTCCTGAATGGTTTTGCCCAGGTTTTCTTCTAGGGTTTTTATGGTGTTGGGTCTTATGTTTAAGTCTTTAATCCATCTGGAGTTAATTTTAGTGTAAGGTGTCAGGAAGGGGTCCAGTTTCTGCTTTCTGCACGTGGCTAGCCAGTTTTCCCAACACCATTTATTAAACAAGGAATCGTTTCCCTATTGCTTGTTTTTGTCAGGTTTGTCAAAAATCAGATGGTTTTAGATGTGTGCCATTACTTCCAAGGCCTCTGTTCTGTTCCATTGGTCTTAATCTCTGTTTTGATACCGGTACCATGCTGTTTTGATTACCGTTAGGCTTGTAGTATAGTTTGAAGTCAGGTAGCGTGATGCCTCCAGCTTTGTTCTTTTTGCTTAGAATTGACTTGCCTCCAGGCTTTTTGTTTGTTTGTTTGTTTTGTTTAGGATTGTCTTGGCTATGTGGGCTCTTTTTTGGTTCCATAAGAAGTTTAAAGTGTTTTTTTTTATGTTTTTTATTTTTTTATTTTGTTTCATTTTAGGTTTTGGGCTACATGTGAAGAACATGCAAGATTGTTGCATAGGTACACACGTGGCAGTGTGATTTGCTGCCTTCTTCCCCATCACCTATATCTGGCATTTCTCCCCATGCTATCTCTCCCCAACTCCCCACCTCCCACTGTCCCTTCCCTATTTCCCCCCAACAGACCCCAGTTTGTAGTGTTCCCCTCCCTGTGTTTTTTTTTTTTTTTTCTAGTTCTGTGAAGACGGTCAATGGTAGCTTGATGGGGATAGCACTGAATCTACAAATTACTTTTGGCAGTATGGCCATCTTCACTGATTCTTCCTAACCATAAGCATGGAATGTTTTGCACCTGTTTGTGGCCTCTCTTATTTCCTTGAACTGTGGTTTGTAGTTCCCCTTGTAGAGGTCCTTCACATCCCTTGCTAGTTGTATCCCTAGGTATTTTATTCTCTTTGAAGAAATTGTGAATGGAACTTTGCTCATGATTTGGCTCTCCATTTGTCTCTTACTGGTGTACTGGAATGCTTGTAATTTTTGCACATTGATTTTATATCCTGAGACTTTGCTGACATTGCTTATCAGCTTAAGGAGATTTTGGGCTGAGATGATGGGGTCTTCTAAATATACAATCCTGTTGTCTGCAAATAGAGACAATTTAACTTCCTCTTTTCCTAATTGAATACCTTTATTTCTTTGTATTGCCTGACTGCTCTGGCTGGAACTTCCAATACTATTTTGAGTAGGAGTGGTGAGAGAGGGCACCCTTGTCTAGTGCCAGTTTTCAAAGGGAATGCTTCCAGTTTCTGTCCATTCAGTATGATATTGGCTGTGGGTTTGTCATAAATAGCTTTTATTATTTTGAGATACATTCCATTGATACCTAGTTTATTGAGAGTTTTTAGCTTAAAGCCTGCAGAATTTTGTCAAAGGCCTTCTCTGCATCTATTGAGATAATCATGTGGTTTTTGTCTTTGGTTCTGTTTATGTGGTGGATTATGTTTATAGACTTGCTTATGTTGAACCAGCCTTGCATCCCTGGGATGAATCCAACTTGATTGTGATGGATAAGCTTTTTGATGTGCTATTGCATTAGTTTGCCAGTATTTTACTGAAGATTTTTGCGTCAATGTTTATCATGGATATTGGTCTGAAATTTTCTTTTTCAGTTGAGTGTCTGCCAGGTTTTAGTATCAGGATGATGTTGGTCTCATAAAATGAGTTAGGAGGATTCAGTAAATGGATATTTTAATGCTCTACATCATGCAAACATCACATCTTAAAGAACCAGTGATACTCTCCTCAAGCACTCAGGCTCTGGACAGGATTTGGAGAGTAAACCCATTTATTATGGCAAATTTGGTCAAAAGTAAAGTAAGAAGCAAATAAAATATTCTGATACAATGTCATAACAAACATGTGAATGCATAGAAAAGAAACTGTCAAATGAGTAGTGGGATAAAGAAAATTAAACAAAAAAATATTATCTAAATGAGATCTTGATTTACTTTCCAGATCTCTTTTAGGAAACTGAAATTGATGAGCCAAAATTATATCTCCTTGGTAATGTGCACTCAAAAATAGCAAAACTGACCCACTATTAGTAGGGCATGAGGTTTGCATACATGTTCCAAGAATGGCAATTTTTTGCACCAACTTTTTTGCTGTTTTTGTCCCTATTATTGCCCGTAATTTCACATTCATAAGGCTCTAGTTTGCAGCTTATAACAATTGGTAACAATAGAAAAACTCTGTCTTTTTAAATTCCAATTTTCCTCAGCACACTGAAGCCCCTCTCCAGCCAACCAAGGGCCATCTTCATGTTAAGCTTTTACACTGACAAGAATATTATGAGCCCCAAACCTTGACAGGATCCTATGACCCAGTATTTGAGCCTGATCTAATGATCTGCCTGTAGATATTTCTGATAACTTCCCCAAATCATACATATTTAATTGCCCAATCCCTGACTCATCTTTTTCTGTGAAGTTTTTGGAATTTAAAAATAATCTTAAACAGAAAATTACATAGGGAGACACAGAACTTTCTCTATACCTGTATTGGCTTCCTAGCCAAAATTAGTGATTTTAACAACAAAAACATATTATTTTACAATATCTTAGCCGTCTGGAGGAAGGAAGTCAAAAATGGGTCCACGGGCCTGTATTTCTTCTGGAGTTCTGTATTTCCTGGTTCAGGACTCCACCCTCCATCCTCAATCCCCAAAGCTGGCAGTGCAGCATGTTCTCTCCTCTTTGATGCCTGTTTCAATCCCTACATCTTTTCTGCCTGACTCTGACCCTCCTACCTCCCTCTTACTAGGACCCCTGTGATTATTGGGCCTGCTGGATGATCATCTCCATCCACAGCTCAAAATCCTTAGCTAAATTACAATTGTAACTATTTTTGCCATGTAAAACAGCAAATTAACAGATTCTGAGGATTAGGACATGGACATTTTGTGGAGAGTCATTACTTTTTCCATCACAATCCTGTACCAAGATTCACAAGTTTTTCAACTTTTGCCCTTTTTTTTATAAGCCTTATTCTCACTCAGTTTTGCTTGCCCTCTCTGTCTCCATGATATGCATTAACAGCTATCAGAGCATTTATCAAATTTACCTTATAATAATCCAGTGTGTTTCATAAGAACTAGGATATAGCCGGGTGCCGTGGCTCACACCTATAATCCCAGCACTTTGGGAGTCTGAGGCAGGTGGATCACGAGGTCAGGAGTTTGAGACCAGCCTGGCCAACATGATGAAACCCTGTCTTTACTAAAACTACAAAAATTTGCTGGGCGTGGTGGCATGTGCCTGTAATCTCAGCTACTCAGGAGGCTGAGGCAGGAGAATTGCTTGAACCTCAGAGGCAGCAGTTGCAGTGATCCAAGATCACACCCAAGTGCTCCAGCCTGGGTGACAGAGCAAGACTCTATCTCAAAAAAAGAAAAAAAAAAAAAAAAAAAAAAAAAAAAGAACTAGGATACATAACCACATTGCAATTAAAATATTCAGAAAATGTAACATTGACATAAGGCTTTAATCTTTAGTTCATATCCGACTTTGTTCAATTATTCTCATAATGATTTGTTATGGAACTTGTCTCCCTCTGGTATAGGATCATGCATTGTATTTTTATCTTTTGTCTCTTTAGTATCTTTTAATTGAGAATGAATTCTCAGCTAATAATTGTCTCATGCTGTTGAGGAACAGAGATCATTTATTTAATGAACCATCATCACTTTGAATTTTTTCTGAGGTTTTCTCACATTTAGATTCATGTTAGGCATCCATAGACAGAAAACTACAAAACTGATCTCTCCTAAAAGTGTCATATACAGAGGAACAAAATGTCCTCATACTCTTCATTCATGATATTATAATTATTATCAGAATTTTTAGCATATTATTTGTATGCAATCATATTCACAACATTCAAATGTAAAATCTGATTAGTTTTGACAAATGTATACAACTGTTTAAACTATAACCAGAATCAGCAAATAAAATGCCTCCAGCAACCTCCAAAATGGTCTCCTACCTCTTCCTCAGCAGAAAATCATCTCCTCCATCCCTTGCCCCTGACAACCTTACAACCATTCATTTGCTTTCTCTCACTATAGCTTGTCTTTCCCAGAATTTCACTGAAATGAAATCATGTAGCACATAGGCATGTATTCCTGGCTTCTATCACTTAGCATAATATTCTTGAGATCTAGTCATATTTCTACATCTAGCAGTATGTAGGAGATCAGTCAGGGTGGTGAAAAAAATTATCAAAAGATGCAAAGCTTCTTGGAAGACTGGAAGGTTTTGCAAAAGCCTCATGAGAGAGTTATGACTAAAGGCAGCCTAATCCTCTTACCTTGAGCTAATAACAAAGAGCAGATAACAAGGGAAGTATGAGGAGTTTATCTAAATAGCTTGTTTACTCATGTTGTCCTAAAACCAATCTTTGCCCATCTGCGTGCATGACTGCTCTCTACTTTGGAGGGTTGGCAGTGTTAATTACCCGCAAATGGTGTTTATGCAGAACCTTTGTCATTAAACTTGTACTAATTACTGGCTTATCAGAGCTGCGGCCCTCCCCTCGGGGTCAGTAAGCTGCAAGTCCTCTAGCCAGTGACAAGGCCAAAAAACTGTATTTGCCTACATCTTTTATCCCTTGTTCAGCCAGAGTCTGCTGGCCAGACTTGACAGTAGTTGTCTTGTTTTTGGTTTGCTGAGCATTATCCTGTCATATTGATATGCCACCATTTATTTATTTATTAACCAGTTAAACATTGAATTTCTTACACATTTTGGTTATTTTAAATAAAGCTGCTGTGAACATTCAAGTGAAAATCTTAGTGTGGCAATGTCTGCTCATTTCTGTAAGGCAAATACCATACAGTGGAATTTCTGGTAAGTGAATATTTACCTTTATCAGAAAATACCAAATGTCTTCCTAAATCAAATATAACAGTTTGTATTTCTACTAACTAGTTATATGTGTATGAGAGTGATAGTTGTTCTAATCTTCAGCAGTAATTATACTATCAGCTTTCTTAAATTTTAACCAAGCTAATGAGTATACAATGATATCTCACTGTGGTTTTCACTTTCATTTCCCTTATGATTAAAAATGTTGAGCATCTCTTCATGTGGTTATTTAGTATCCATTCATCTATCTTCTTTGATGAGATGATTGTTCAAATATATTACATGTTACTTTAAATAAAGCCATTTTTTTTTAAATTAAGCTGAAAAAATTCTTTATTCAATCTGGATATACCTTCTTCATCAGACACATTTGGCAAATACTTTCTTACTGATGTGCTAAAATATGTCAAATACTAAGGTCTGGGGTTTTTCTTAATTTTTCAATGGTATGCTTTGAAGAGGAAAGTTGTTCATTTTGATGAATTCTGATTATTCAAATATTTTCATTAAAGATATTTATGTTTGTGTACATGCCCATTTGTAATGGTTGATTTTATGTGTCAACTTGACTGGGCAGAATCCCCAGATATTTGGTCAAACATTATCTGGGGTGGATCTGTGAGTGTTTGGTATCATATTCAAGAACGACCTTTCTGATGTGGGTAGGCCTCATCTAGTCACCTGGGACCTGAATTAAAACAAAGTGCCTGAATAAGAGGGAATTTCCCCCTGCCTGACTGCCTTGAGCTGGAACATCAGTGTTTACGCTGCCATCACACTCGTACTGAAACAATGATCTTTCTGGATCCCAAGCCTATAGGTTTTTGGACTGGAACTGCATCATCAGTATTTCTGGGTCTCCAGCTTGTCAACTGCAGATCTTGGGACTTGTCAGACTTCATAATCATGTGAGCTAACTCTTTACTAAATATATATACATGCATCTATTCTATTGGAACCCTAGTGAATACACCATTTAAAAAAAATGTTTCTTTACTCAAATTGTGAATAATGTTCCATATGTATTCTTCTGGAAGCTTATAATTTTAGTTACTATATATAAATCTAAAATCCATTTCAAGTCACTTTTCACATATGGTATGAGGTAAGAATCAAGGTTCATTTTCTTGATTATGAACATCTCTACTAATTATGAACATTATCTAATAATTCTAGCAGCATTTGTTTTCTTATGCTTAATCTTCTAATTACTAGAGTTTCATAGGTAGTATTAAAATCATGTAGAGAAAATTCTTCATTTTTCTTCTCTCCAAATAGAAGAGAAAGAAACATTTTCCAATATACCATATGAGGTCAACATTACTCTGATTTTAAAAACCAAACAGGCTGGGCATGGTGGCACATGCCTGTAATCCCAGCACTTTGGGGGGCCAAAGCAAGTGGATCACCTGAGGTTAGAAGTTCACAACCAGCCTGACTAACATGAACCCCATTTCCACTAAATACAAAAAAAAAAAAAAATTGCTGGGTGTGGTAGCACGCCTGTAATTTGGGTTACTTGGGAGTCTGAGACAGGAGAATTGCTTGTACCTGGGAGGCCGATGTTGCAGTGAGCTGAGATCACACCATTGCTCTCCAGCTTAGGCAACAAGAGCAAAACCCTATCTCAATATATAATAATAATAATACAAAGAATAATACAAATAACCCATGTGAATATAAACACAAAATCTTCAATATTAACACATAAAATCCACCAATATGTAAATAAAATAGTACATCTTAGTCAAGTGGAGTTTGTTTTCTGGTGAATTCAAACGTATTTTGGCAATTCTAGGTACTCTGCATTTTTATATAAAATTTAGAACCACCTTCTTAATTTCAACAAAAAGTCTGTGGGATTTTGATTTAGATTACATTAAATACAGAGATCAAATTGAGGAGAATTGCCACCTTAATAACAAGCCTGCCATTCCATGAAGACTGTGTATCTCTTCCCTCATTATTCATTAACTAGTGCTTCTTTAACTGCTTCCAGCAATGCTTTAAACTTAAAAATTGTGCATGTTTTAAAATTTTAACTTTAGATACTTCATATTTGATAATACAAATAATATCATATTTACAATTTATTTGCAAATTTTCATTGCCTATGTAAAGTACAATGAAAGTACAAGAGGACAAAAAAACCCAATCATAATAATGGGCAAATTATTTTTATCAGATAGTTAAAAGTAGTCACCAAAGAAGATATGCAGTTGGTAACTATGCACATGAAAAGATGCTCAACATGATTAGTCAGTAAAAAAATGCAAATTAAAATCACAGTGTGATTCCACTTCTCATCCATTAAAATGGCTAATGTTTGGGAAAAAAACTGACAATACCAAGTGCCAATGAGGATGCAGAATAACTAACTGTTAGAAGGAATGCAAAATTCTATGACAGTCACCCTGGAGAATGATTTGCTAGTTTCCTATATATTTCAACACATACCATATGACCTATCAATCTCACTGCAAGGTATTTATCTAAGTTAAAGAAAAATTTACATTTGTATAAAAATTCATATATGATATAAGTGAAAGCTTTATTAGTAATTACCAAGAATGGCATGCATACAAGGGAATTTTTTCAGCAATGGGGATAGCTTGTATCTTCATTATGCTGGTATTACCTGAATGTATAAGTTTGTCAAATCTCATCAAAATGTACATTTAAGTTGGTGAGTTTTCTCTTGTTATAACCATACCTCAATAAACTTCACTTCAAAAATTATCTAATCACTTTAAAGATTGTATGGAAGGAGATTTTAAGAGGAGCTGAAAAAAGGTGGCTTGGTAAGAAAAATGGAATTATTAAAAGCCACAAGTACTTTGATTTCCTAATGTTCAGTATAATGAATGGTGCCACTTTGATAGGAGCTTCAAGAGCATTTTTATTCTTTTGACTCTCATTTTTTCTTACTATGATTTTCTTAAAAATAGAAATTTCTGCCTCCTGGAGAGATAAAGCAGAGATCTAGTGCAAGTAGGAACAATGTATAACTTCATACTGGGTTGATTCATGTCATTCATTAAAGAAATTATTTTTTCAAGTTGCCCATAGTTTTATTTGGAAAGTCAGTGTCTCTTGAATTATTTTTGTTACCCTTATTATCATGCAGTTTTGTGTTTTACTTAAGTCACAAGCATTTATTTCTTCTGAGCACAACATTGACTGACTAAAAGACAAAGGAAGTCACAGCATTTCAAAGTTTGGTAAGAACTGATTCCTTTTACATTTTGAGGACAGTAGCTGAAGAAGCAACTGTAAATGGTCCATGGAATGCCTTTCACTAGCATGTATGTACCGTCAAAAAATATTTTCAATTTATTTCCATAATTCAGTCATATAAAAAAGATATAATCATCTTCAAATATTACTCATTGCAAAGATGACAAAATCAGGGAAATATACTTAAGGAACAACATTTTATAAACCATTGGTGAAAATTTTTGCTATAGATAATTGCATTTGTATTTGTGTCCTATGTCTATTTTGAGTCTTTGAAAAATTTGAGAAATTCAGATTTATGTAAGAGGTCTTCCAGCATTTTAAATGTTAGCAATTGTTGTCTACTCAGAATCCATTTTGCTTCTGTTCTTCTCAGCAAAATAAAGATTTAAGTTCAAATAGCATTAGAGTTATCCTGGTTATAATTATTGGTTCATACTCAGGCATATAACCTAAATTGTCTAATGCAGGTAAATAGAACATTAAATACATGTTTAAGTCACTTAATTCTAGACCTGAAGTTTCCCCTTCTTCTTGCCTTTTATTTGTATGAGATAAAATACATCTCTATGGTCTGTGACAGCTTAAAAAGGTTATTTAAAATCATTAAAAAGATACAGCCCGGTGGCTCACACCTGTAATCCCAGCACTTTGGGAGGTCGAGGCAAGCGCATCACAAGATCAAGAGATCGAGATCATACTGGCCAAAATGTTGAAACCTCATCTCTATTAAAAATACAAAAATTAACTGAGCATTGTGGCATACGCCTGTAGTCCCAACTACTAGGGAGGCTGAGACAGGAGAATCACTTAAACCTGGGAGGTGGAGGTTGAAGTGACCCGAGATGGAGATTGCGCCACTAAACTCCAGCCTGGTGACAGAGCAAGACTCAGTCAAAACAAACAAAAAAAAAGATACAGCCACAAAAGTCAGAAAACCAGAAATTAGTGCAGAAGTCATTCCAAAGGACTTAAGTCTTGAAAAAAAAAAAAAAAAGAATCCATTCCAAAAGACTTAAGTCTTAGAATAAAATATTTCATATTGAACTATTTCAGGTTAAAAAATGATCCTATTACTTTCCACTTCAAACTACTTAACCTGAATTGCTTTGATTAAAGGAAAAATATATTGAGCATATTATTTGAAAAAAGCATTCACTTACTCTTTAAAAATAAGTTTTCCTCTGTTTCCTAACTCTTCAGACACTCTGTGCGCGCACGCACGCGCGCACGTGTGTGTGTGTGTGTGTGTGTGTGTGATCACTTTTCAGGCAAAACAAATGCCTACATGGCAAAAAAATAATAGCCTAGAGCCTCTAAGGCTTGGAAACATAGATTACATAACAAATTTTCTGACACATGGCTATATGAATAATTACAATTATGTTTCTTAATTTCTCTATGAACCATGTATAACCAGTAAAAATATACTTGAATTTCTAATGACAAATCAAAAAATTATTTCTCAAAGTTTCCAGTAATATTAAAGTTTATTTAGTCCAAGTATTAGGAGATTCTGCATACATTCATGAAAATAGTCAAGGTTTCCCTTGAAAAGGGGGAAATGAATGAACAACCACCTGGCAAGCACAGGTTCAGTACCGTCTATTCTAAATAGTAACTCATGTATCATCTGAATTGCTTCTGTGTGCTTAAAGATTGAGTGTTTATAAAAAAAATTTGCAGGCTTCAACTCCAATAAGTCATCATAATAGAAACCCTTAATTCAGTTTCTTATAAATTATCCTAAAAGTTAAACAAAAAACATAAAATGGTAACTCTCAACAATGAAAAAGAAACGTCTGAAAGTACATAGACCTTAATTCCGGGATCTGGAAAATATTGACATTAACTGCAATGTAGCTATAATAGGATGGAGAAAGAAAATCGATTCAGGTTTCAGTGAATAGAGTAGCTTTGGTTCACATCATGGAACAATTAATGTATAAAAGTAGAAATATTCTATATCTCTTCTACTATTAAAAATTGGGCATTGTTACTTTTACCACTCTTAAGCTCTTTTGTAAAGCATCACAAAGGGTCCTCAATCTCTAGCCTGCTACATCTGTCACCAATTGTAATGAGAAACTGGAAATCGGGGGAAAAGTATACACAACAAAGTATCTATTGTGCTGTAGCATATTTGAAGAGATAATATCTTCCATTACAAAACCCTGTAGGATGAGGCAAGTCACGAAAAATCCTCAGTTCAGGACCCCCATGCACCAACATACCCTGGGCCTGACAAAACCAGCTTCCTCCATATTTGTTACAAAGCCCATGAAAGGGAGCTGTAAGAATTTTAGGTTTTTATATATTGTATTGACCAAGAATGAGTGATAATCTGAAACTGAAGGCTTATAGAAATACAAATTAAGAAAAAAAAAAAATACAGGCAGCTAGAGACTGGAAATTGCACTAATTGAAAAAGATACAACATCACTCATGCAGATACAAAGTGGAAGCAAGGATAATCCACCTATATTGTCAAAATAATGTATATGCAGACCCAAGTTCTTTGAAACTAAGTTTAAAAATCAGTAATGTGTGCCTATAAAAAATCATAATAATGGAATAGCATCTGGAAGATATCCTGTGGAATCAAACAAGCTGAGATAAAAAGGGAGAAAACTGAAATAAGAGATGAGCAAGAGAAACTTGAAATGCAAGAGTAGAAATAGAAAATAAAGTATCCAAAATAAATAAGCAGGAGACTTGGAGAACAAAATCAAATCAGTGACAGGAAGAACAAAAAGCAGATTTCTAAGAAAGTAAAAGAAAGAAATAAAGCAAAACCACTTGAGAAAAAATTAGCAGTATAAGGTGCATATGCAGATATTTTGAAAAGAAAAAATAGAATGAATAGAAGATTTAAAAATTTCAAATAATCTCCAGAGTCAAAGCAAGACCTGTAGATACAAATTGAGTTGGTTCATAGATTTTAGTAGGAAAATATCAATAAAATAAAACCCACAACTAGACAAGATTTTTGACAAAATATTTGAGCTACAAAGAATAAAAGCAAAAATAAGCAGAGTCTCATTATAAAAAGAAATTAGCTACAAAAATGCAAACATTATGATGCCCTTTAGTATTTTCTCCACAACACTAAATGCCAAAATACAATGACAGAGTAGTCACAAAACTTTGAATTTAAAAGGTTGCAACTAAATAATTTTATCAGTAGTAAATAATAATAATCAACTAAATCAATATCAGTAGTAACAAAATTTTGGATTATTCATAGGTTTACACAAGATACTATTTATTTTTTAAAAAGTAAAGTACTTGAAGATGGTGCTCAAAAGTACAAATGTAGTACCTTAGTAGCAGAATAAGTTTTATAAAATAAAAACAACATAGAGAGAACAACCACCATTGGATGACTGGAAAAGTTAAATAATTATAGGAATATATGAAGGTAGAAGAGAAAAAAGATGAGGAGAAAAGATGTATTACATGGAAGCCCTACTAGTTAAAAAACTTGGAGTTGATATACAAGTCAATCAAAGACCATAAGATAATGTCTCAGGAAAATATATTGTGGACTGACCCTAAGTTATGTAACCCCTTAAAGGGAGTTGACATTAAAATAAATAGCTTATATTTGCAAGATACATGGAGACTTTCCTAAATACTATGTGATATGTGAAACACTGCAGAACTGGCCCAAAATCACATGTAGAGTATATATAACTACCTCTCTTATATATGTGCTTCTTTGAAAAAGAAATATATATGTAGTATTTCAATACTTATATGTATTATATTTATAGCATAATCTTTAATCAAATTTTATATTATATATCAATAGATATAACTATATAGTTATATATTATATAACACATAAAGTAAGATATAAAATAATTCTAACAACCCAAATGTCTTTCAACAATTGAATAATGAAACAAATGATGATACATCTGCACTACAGAATCCTACTCAGCAAGAAAAAGAAACAAACTATTACTGCCTGCACAAATTGGATAAACCTAAAGGGAGTTACTCTGAGTGAAAAGAAAGCCAATACCAAAAGGTAATATTGCTACATTATATCATCTCTATTACATTTTTGTAATGGAAAAATTATAGAGATGGAGAAACAAATTTGTGGTTGCCAGGGTTTGGGGAAGAAAGAAGCAAGGAAGTTGGCAGCACCTACAAAATGATAGTACAAAGGAGCCCTGTGATGGAAATGTTCTGTATCTTGATTGCAGTGGTGAATCTACACATGTGACAATATTGCATAGAACAAAGCACACACACCAGAAAAAAAATGTATATAATGGCAAAATCTGAATAAAGTCAGTGGATTTTATCTATGCCCATTTTAAAATTGTGATATAGTACTACAGTTATATAAAAAATTGCCATTGGGAGAAACTAGATGAAGCTTTCATGGGAGCTTACATGGAATCTCTTTGCATTTTTTCTTACAACTGCAGGTGAATCTATAATTACAACAAAATAAGAAGTTTATAAAATAAGTGAATATTTAATATTTTAAAAAAACAGAAATGCTGGCTTATATCATAGTGAAAGTACTTTATCAGAGATACTCCTAAATATTTTTATAATATATTCAATTAGAATAGATCCTTGCATTAAGAAAGCAAGATTCACTTGAATGCTGCTTCTGAAAGTTGCTTACTGGAGAAAGAGAATGGGGTGCAACACATGGTACAGTCCTGTATCGTAACAGGTTCCAAGGTACATTCTTTAAAGGTTATGTTAAAAGTTGATTGTCTTCAACCTTTATTTTATAAAGACATTTTAAAATTTAAGCGATCATGACTTTTGCATATTTTATGTGTATTATGGAAGCACTTAAGTAAAAACTTATGAAAGAAAAAAAGATGTTCTAAATCACCAACGTAGTTTTACATGCTTTAGATTTTGCATGAATAGAGACACTTGAACCAAAGAGCATTTTATGTTTGTCTTTCTCTCATCTTTAGTTCTTCAATTTAATATGCTGCTACCCCCTCTTCAAGAGTGACTATACCGTCTTTAATTCCTGCTAGTGTTGTATAAGTGATCCAGTTTTTCTATATCCTGGTCTGCATTTAGTTAAGTTTAAGACGTTTAGTTATGAAGTTTCTTTCATGTGCTTATTTGCCACCTCCTTGGTGAAATGTCTCTTTAAGTCTTTTCCTGATTTTCTAATAAAATTGTTTCCTTGTTTCACTGTTGATTTTTCAAAATTCTTTATATATTCTAGATACTAGTTCTGACATGACAGTGTAGTAATATGTATCACACATGGTCTTCTGCCTTGCTACAAAAAGTATTTTATCACTTATCTTTATTTGTTAGAAATGAAAGGCTAGATCAAATGATATTTCTGGTTCTAGATCCTTGAGCAATCACCACACTGTCTTACACAATGGTTGAACTAATTTACACTCCCACCAACAATATAAAAGCATTCCTATTTCTCCACATCCTCTCCAGCATCTGTTGTTTTGTGTCTTTTTAATGATCACCATTCTAACTAGTGTAAGATGGTATCTCATTGTGGTTTTGATTTGCATTTCTCTAATGACAAGTGATGATGAGCTTTTTTCATGTTTGTTATACCCAAAGGATTCTAAATCATTTTACTATAAAATGTGTGCATACATATGTGTATTGTAGCACTATTCACAACAGCAAAGACTGGGAAGCAACTCAAATGCTTATGAATGATATACTGGATGAAGAAAATGTGGCACATATACACCATGGAATACTATGCAGCTGTAAAAAAGGATGAGTTCATATCCTTTGCAGGGACATAGATGAAGGCAGAAACCGTCATTCTCAGCAAACTAACACAAGAACAGAAAACCAAACACATGTTCTCACTCAAAAGTGAGAGTTGAACAATGAGAACACATGGACACAGGGAAGGTAACATCACACACTGGGGCCTGTCAAGGGGTGAGAGGGGTAGGGGAGGGATAGAATTAGGAGAAATATCTAATGTAGATGATGGGTTGATGGGTGCAGCAAACCACCATGGCACGTGTATACCTATGTAACAAACCTGCACGTTCTGCACATGTAGCCCAGAACTTAAAGTATAATTTAAAAAAAAAGAAGAAGAAGAAATAAATAAATAAACAAGAAATGAAAGGCTAGAAAAGGAGGAACCAAAACTTAGATAATGGCTTTCATTCATAATGCGATTTAAATCGCTTTGGTTTGGCAAAATAAAATGTAACTTATGGGTTTCTTTTTTATTTGTCTTCTGATGGCTACCAGGCACTCTTAGGTGCTGAAGGACATAGCAGCAGACAAGTTAAATTTTCTGTTTTTATGAAACTTATGTTCTAGAGAGAAGGGACAGTCTCAAAACAAATTAACAAATAAGTGCATAATATGTTAGATGAAGATATGCTATAAAGCAAAACAAAGTGAGATGATGTGAACACAGAGTGAAAGTGACATTCTATTATAGAGGGTGACCAGGAGTGATGTTTCTGATAAGGTGATAATTGAGTGATCTTGAAGGAGTCAAAAAACGAGTCCTGTGGGTTCAGGGAGGAAGAACCTTCTTGGCAGGACCTCCTCTGTGCTATGATCATGCTTGAATTTGAGAAATAGCACGAAGGTAAACACTTGTACTTGTTATAATTCAGGGGAGAGTAGATGGTATTTTGAATTAGTTTGACAGTGATAGAGATGGTGTGAGAGGTAGTGAGCTTCTAAATATACATGGAAGATGGGTTGAACTTACTGGTAGTTTGACTATGTGGCATAAGTAAAGTTAGCAAGATAGAGGCCATTGATGACCTTGGCAAAGGCAACTTCATTGGAGTGGAGGAGAGAAATTTGGGGCAGTGAGTATAAATAGCTCTTATGAAAATTTAGCTATAAATAGGGTCTTTTTCCAAATTTAAGTCAATTTTATATTGCCATTTATGCAATTATCTATGCTCTTTTTCTTTGATGTCCAGTGATTTTCTAGTATATAACAAATTCTCCCTATTATAAATGGTAGAATTTAATTATTTCTATTTTAAAACATTAAACTATTTATAGATTCTTGGCTAGAACCAGTTTTAATGGTTGTCTTATAGTATATTTCAATATGTAATAAAGCAAGCTTCTTATCCGTTTCTTGTTACCAAGTTTCCTTTTATATTCTTTTACCTACTTAGAAGTTTAAAAACATTAAGAGTATTTTTAAAAAGAAATTATTTTTAAATTTTGATTGAAAATATTTCCAATCTAAACTTATTTTTAGAAAAAAAGTCTTATATTCTATTTTCATATTCAAATTTGTGCTTTCTATTTCTACTCATTAAGACCTCTTTAATCACTTAGTAAGTACACTTTCACAGTCTTTCATGTACATAGTGCACAGCTGTTTTAAATTTTTTGCTGTATTTATTTCTTTTGTTAATAGTATTTTAGATTATATGTTCTAACTGATAACTGCTTAAACTCAGAAAGGATATTGATGTTTGCTACTGATTTTTCATCTGGCCAAATTATTGAATTCTTTTATTTGTTTTAATATTCTAATAGGAGATTCTATTTGCTGCCCTATGTGGACAATCATATTACCTGCTAACAGCAGTATTTTTTTTTTATCCCTTGAAATAGTTTTACCATTTAATTTTATTTTCTTCCTAATTACGTTGCCTGTAAATTATTGTTATTGTCATATAAATCTGTTTTAGAAATATATTTACAATTTTCAATGTCCACATCTCTACACTCGACCGATTTGAAGGCTCAACTCTCATTCTTGAAAATTATATTTTTAATGATTTTGGTTTTGATTTAGGAGTCAGTCACCTGAGGTAAATATTTGACTATTTCTGTTTATTTGTTGTTTTTAAAAGGAAAAGATAATTTTTGGAGATCTGCACATCTGAAAGTGACTGACATTTTTATTTGTTCTTACAGGTGAATGGCTACCAGGCTAATTATAAAATTCTTATTGTTAGTAATTCTTCATTATGTATGCAGGGTTATCAAATGAATAGTTGTAATGTAACTAAAAATGATTGTGTTTTCTTCAAAAGAAAACGTATATGAGGCCAACAAACATATGAAAAAATGCTCATCATCACTGGTCATTAGAGAAATGCAAATCAAAACCACATTGAGATACCATCTCATGCCAGTTAGAATGGCAATAATTTAAAAAATATGGAGACAAATACTGTCGAGGAAGTGGAGAAATAGGAACACTTTTATACTGTTGCTGGGAGTGTAAATTAGTTCAACCATTATGGAAGACACTGTGGCAATTTCTCAAAGACCTAGAAATAGAAATTCCATTTGACCCAGCAATCTCATTACTGGGTATACATCCAAAGGATTGTAAATCATTCTGTTATAAAGACACATGCACACGAATGTTCATTGCAGCACTGTTTACAATAGCAAAGACCTGGAACCAAACCAAATGCCCATTAATGATAGACTGGACAAGGAAAATGTGGCACATATATACCATGGAATACTATGCAGCCATAAAAAACAATAAGTTCATATCCTTTGTAGGGACATGGATGAACCTGGAAACCATCATTCTGAGCAAACTGACACAAGAACAGAAAATCAAACACCGCACGTTCTCACTCATAGGTGGGTATTGAATAATAAGAACACATGTACACAGGGAGGGGAGCATCACCCACTGGGGTCTGTTGGGGGGGACTAGGGGAGGGACAGTGGGGGTAGGGAGTTGGGGAGGGATAACATGGGGAGAAATGCCAGATATAGGTGATAGGGATGGAGGCAGCAAACCACATTGCCATGTATGTACCTATGCAACAATCCTGCATGATCCGCACCTGTACCCCAGAACCTAAAGTACGATAAAAAAAAAAAATTCTAAAAATTGCTTTGGGGATTTTTTTGGAAGATTAATGTATATAATGACATCAAACACAAAACCTGATCTATATTAGAAGCTGGATACATGTCCCTCTATCTCCTTTGCTTTCTTTTTTTCTGTTGCTCTGCATGGCAAGTATCAGACATCTGTGTAGTTAATATCTGTTACTACTTGCTATCTGCATGACACAAATAAACACATAGATTTAATTTACATGTGCTATTGTTTTAGGTGGATCTTAAAACCTGTAGGTTGATTTTGAACACGGAAACATCTTTGGAAATGGGATGTCTCTTGTTACTAATTACATATCTTGAGATATATGATTTCACATTGAAGATATAGTCCTGATTTTTAAATAATTTATTTACATTGTGGTTCCTTGGGATTCATTATACAAAGCTGGGCTAATCCAGTCATTTGACTACTTTCTACTTACAATGAGACAAAAATTCCTATCAACTTTCCAATTTTTCTGATTTTTACGGACAGGGTACTAGGACTTATGAATATCCCTAAGTCATGCCAGTGCCAGTTAAACACACATTATCATATGACAAAGAAAGCTTAGATTGTTAGAGAACAAAATTAATAAATCAAAAAGCTAGAAATACCCTCTTGCTTGTTTTTATTTCTTATGTGTAAATTACAAGCAAAACCTAATACCCTTGGAATGTTACACCACTAGCAGAAATACCTTTGGGGAAAAGAAACATCAAATCATATAAAGGTGCTTCTAAAAAGTCAGCATTCATTTTGATATTTAGGGAACATTTTTAAAGCTAAATTATAATTATGAAGTTTGATTGGTCAAATATATAAACCATGTTATTTATTAAATTATAAATATAAGAGCTTATTTTGAATTTCTCACTTCAGGAAATCATTTTCACTGTGTCATAAATAAGAACTGAGAAATTGGGCTGTGTCCACACATCTCTGTCATTCCTAATGGAAAACTGAAACTACATTCCCTATCTATAAAGAAAAATGTTGGTTTGATAGAGGAAAATAGTACGTGTCACTAAAACTAATTTCAAAATAACTCAAATTCTTTACTGTTATCTCCTGGAAGAGAAGACAGGGTCCCAGCAATACTAATTCAAGTGTCCTTTTCTTCCTCCCTGTCCAGTGCCCTTCTTGATCTTCTCCATTTAAATTCTGTCTGCAACTCTAGAAACTCCTCAGTCCTCATTCCTCCACTTTCTTTGTTTTATGCATTTCTGTTTACACTTTCATGTACTTACCTTCACATGTTTGTGATCTTTTATCCCAAAATTCAAAGAACATGTCTGGCAAGGCAGGACACTTTTTGGAAGTATGAGGGGATAAGACAATCTGATCAAGTTATATTAAATTCTCATGCTAAGAATTTAATACAACACACTATACACACACACATACACACACACACACACACACACACACTCATGGAAAATCTGCCATTTATTGGGTACTTGCTGTTTGCCATATGCTGCAGGGACCTATTAACAACTTCTGTGTCATCTCACCCTCATGGCAACCTTGTAAAGGAGGTGTATTAGTTTGTTTTCACACTGCTGATAAAGACATACCTGAAACTGGGTAATTTATAAAGAAAAAAGGTTTAATTGACTCACACTTCCACATGGCTGGGGAGGCCTCACAATCATGGTGGAAGTCAAAGAGGAGCAAGTCAGAAGAGAGAACTTGGCAGAGAACCTCCTCTTTATAAAACCATCAGATCTCATGAGAACTTATTCACTATCAGGAGAACAGCATGGAAAGGACCTGCCCCTATGATTCAATTACCTCCCACTGGGTTCTCCCACAACACATGGGAACTGTGGGAGCTACAATTCAAGATGAGATTTGGGTGGCACACAGACCACCCATATCAGTAGGTAATATTTCCATTTTACAGAGGAAGAAACACCCACAGAGATGTTTCTGAATTGCTGTGGAAGAGAAAAAACTAGTTGGTACTCAAGCTACGTGACTTTGAAGTCTATATTCTGAGACTTTGCACTTTGCTTTGCTTCCTTTCTAATGAAATACTATGTAAATATGAACCTTTACATTTTCAAAGCATTCTTTACCTTAGTACAAGTAATTGTAAGAAAGATAAAGTGTATGTATATAACCAAATTCATCCAATTGTATACATTAAACATGTATAGTTTTTATGTTTAAAAATCAGTTTCAATAGTTACTGTTTTCTTTCTATGATTAGACTTTAAGATAACTAATAATTAATATCTACTGTGTATTTTTATTTAACTTTTAAAACAACTTTGAAAGATAGATCTTGTATTCATTTTTCAAGTAAAGAAGCTGAAGTTAAGAGAGGTTAGGCAAGTCAAGGCAACACACACATACACACACTTACACATACACACACACAGCTTTGATAAAATCCAGACTCAATCATAATGGTGTTAGTTTCTATACATTTTTTTCCTATATTATGCTTACAGTTGCTTTGCAAATAACTACTTCACTAAGATTTTAATTCCACAACTTGCACTTTGTTAGTTAGTGATATCTATACCCCAAATTAGTTACATCTGAAGTAAAATAAAGGATATAATACAGAAGATTTAAATTGGAAAATATTGTAAACTGAAGACAATGTCAAAGGAAAAAAACAGAAATGACTAGATTAATTGTTAATAAAACAAAAGATTAATCAAACATAAAGAAAGGGAAAACTTAAAAGTTCAGGCAAGAAAGAGTTCACAAATGATTGATCTTCTCTTTCATTCTAAAGTAGAACAAAAAAATCTTCCAATTTCCTATATACAAAAATTATATGAAATTCATTTTCAATAAAGGAATTTTAAAATCCTGAGAAAAGTTAAAATAGTTTTAAGTATATAACATGAAATAAACAGGAAAATAAGTCATCTAGATTTCATTGCTTTAAAGAAACTTGTGTCCTTTACAGGTGTCCAAGAACATGAAAATGAATTGCCATTTAACTATGACATTTGAAAAATATATTTGATAAACTGTCTCTTCTATCATTTACTAGTGGATATTTTCTGAATTAAAAAATTAGGCAAAACTTTTATTGAAAACTATCAGGGAATTAGAATAAAAAATATTTTAAATGCACATTATATGATTATAGTTATTCACTGAATAATGCTTAATGATGTATGTGGAAAAGTTATTTTCCAATAAGCCAATTGCTAGAGTTCTTACCAATAATGCTTAAGAATAATCTTATATGCGCAACTGTTTATATGGATTAAATCTGATATTTTTCACCTCTCTAAAATATTAACTGACACCAACATTATGACTTTAGTGGTTTGAAAACACAATCTCTATCTCTCATATTGAAATAAAGAAGAAAAAAATCCTCATTCAAGTGACATAATTTTTAAAAGTCAGAAGATTCTGTAAATTTAGGAGGGCAACATCCTTTTCTATTTCTTGCTTCCTTGACTATGATACTTCATGCTATAGATTAGTGTCTGGAATCTCATAATTACGGATTATTTCTATTGCATGAGTTATATAAGTTAGTATTCCCTTGAGTTGTACTGAGGTCAAAAAATTATTTTATTTAGAAAGATATAGAGGTTTTAAACAATTGACAGAATGAGTACGAAAAGCAAGTGAAATACTAGGTGGTATAGAAGGACCAGATATTAAAACAAATCTCTTTTTATCAGAAAAGGAGAAAAATATCTGACATCACTGAGAAAAATATCAGTCATCATTGGCCCTTGATGTTTCTGCCACTGGATGCATGTCTGCTGCTATCACCAGTGCATTATAATTAGCCTTTCACTTCACCACCCAGGAAGGAGCCAACCTCAGGACATTAAGCCTTCATAAGAAAAGAAGGAGGATTCTCTTCTTTTGGATCTTGCAGTAAAGGTAGGGCATTTCCTCTGCATCTGTCAAAATTTGATCATCAAAAGAGACCTAATTCTAAGTGTTTCACCAGGAAGAGATTTAGTAAAGAGAATTAAGAGAATTAGGGTCTTATGAAACAACTGGAAGAGCTTCTAGCACACAGATTTTTGCTAACATTCAAATACTCTGGATGTAGTGAATGCTACTTTGGTCAAATCTTTTAGGAGGATATTTATTGCCAATGACTACATTTGCATGTCAGCACCTAAGTAGGTGATTTGTATGAAAATTCTCAGCAACTGCTGCAAATCTTCACATTGAACAAAAGCTTTGAGTTTACCTGCCAGTGCTAAAAGCTTCCTGTCCACCTTCCAGATGCTGCGTGAATCCCTAATGAGTGAGATCTGAATACAACTCTGCTAATAAGGAAGTCTCCAAAATGTAGTTCGTAGCTTTCCAGTTCCTGTGATTCTTAAACAGTTGATGAAGAGGATGAGTATTTTGCTGAATGCCAACACATAGTTCTGAGTTATTTCACAGAGACAATATACATGGGGAATCATCCTCAAAGAGAAAAATGAGTTTCATGCTGAACCAAAAGACCACAGCAGTGTACATTGCAATGTAACACTCAGAAGTTCTTTATATAATATTTATTTCTAAACAGATGAGAGCATCCAATAAAAATTGATTTTTAAAACACCAGTAAATCTCTCTAAGCCATTTTCAAACATGATCTTATGGTCCATGTACCATGGCTTTATATATGCAGTATTTTCTTCTAATATGATTGCTAAGTGCTAGTGTAATTAGAGAAAATCAATAGCAAAACTAGATAGAGAGATAGATAGTGAAACTAGATAGATGGTAGAGGATAGGTAGATAGGTAGATAGATAGATAGATAGATAGATAGATAAAATAGATACATAGAGGCTCTCTCCTCTTCTATCCACTATATACAAAGAATTGCCCTTAGATCTTTGACTAGATCTTCAAATGGTGTTCTATATTCACTATATATTAACAGAAAAATGCTATTTCATGGTTTTTGGTAAAGCCAATATAATCAAATTATTTTAAACTTGCTTTACAGTATATTAGAATTCACCTTTCTTTGCAAGAAAGACCATTCAAGACAACCACAGCTTTTCATTGATCCATTCAGAAAACACAGCCAATCTGAGGGATCCAAATTGCCTTAAACTTCACTGTAAGCAACTTGTGAGCTTGAAAACCACCTTACTCACTCTTCGTTCACCAACGTAGATCCTAGCACATAGTAGGCACTTAATATTTGGTGAATGAATGAGTGACAGAAGACTAGCTATAACAAGGAATCTATTCTTGATTGATCTGATTTTATCATGTGACATAATTCCAGCTATGAAAAGATGTGACAAGTGACATAAATCCAGATTTTCTAAAATATTCATGTCATTTCAAATGTTTGTGTTTTAGTGACTTCTACTACATGTTAATTTTTCTCATTTTTTAAACAATGTAAATCATTCCTTTTCTATCTCTATTCTTTGCAAATGTTCTGCTACTTTGGTAACCACTGTCTATGATGAATTGCCAGAAATCAGACTCAAATTACTTCTCAGATTATCTAATATTTAATCTGAACATCTAAGGAGACATTTATTACTTTGGAGTGAGTCATTTTCAGGATGAACCCTCTTTGGTTTCTTAACAGATTCTAAGACTTGAGCAAGTCATTATCAATTTAATAAAATGCAAAATAAAACTAAAAATTAAAAGAGAACATTTTCTTTAATTCTTTCAATTTCAGTTTTATAATACTGATGACAGATGGTCTGACTCCTCTGCTTAACAATTATCAATTGCTACATGATAATAACTTTTAAGAAGTAATTTTATTTCCAAACTGGCTAACATTTAGTAAGACTTGACAAGTACTGGCTAGTCTTAACATGAAAAATAAAAACTGTATATTCAATAGATCATTTGGCTGAACTGGTTAACTAAAATACTATTTTATAAATTTCCCAGCAATAGAATTTGAAAAGTGATGAAAACAATCAAATAGTAATTAGCAAATTAAGCCAATTTGAAAAAGTCCCAAATAAGTGGGCACCAAAATCTATGTAATAAATTGCTGAGATACAATGATACACACTATGCTAATTTAAATGCAAGTGACATTTTTGGGTTAGGTAAATTTAAAATTAATTTAACTCTAAAGTTGAACCCTTCTGGGCTTTTTCCTTTAAAATACCTAATTCCTATTCCTTCTAAGTATGAATGTGTATTATTTAAATACAATTTAAATAATTAAATTAAATTTTTTAAATGTAATAAAATAAAAATTAAATGTCAATAACTTCTATCTTTGCAACTTTTGCAGTTTAAATTGTAAGAAAAATGCTACCACCCAAAAATAAAGATAAGAAACCACTATAAAAAGCCATTTATGTTATAAAAGTATAACTTAAAGCCCTTTTATTAAACATTCCTTTCACTTGTGTTTTTCTAATATTAAATTATTCTTATTTTTTGAATGATTATATTAAGCTTTATAGAGATATAATTGATACACAAAAAACCACACATATTAAATTTATAGATTTTCATGAGTTTAGACACACATGCAAAGAACCCCGAGACCATCAATTTAATCAAGATACTAAACATATTTATCCCCTCCAAAATGTCCTTATGTTCTTTGTGGTATTTGGAGGGGTTTTGTTTGTTTGACATAACACTTAATATGAGATCTATCCTCTCAAGGAATTTTAAAGTGCTTAAACCATAATTAACAATCAGAATCTAACTATAGGTACTATGTTGTATATTTGTACTAGATGCTGATCTTTAGTGGCAGTCCTAGACAGACCAATTAAGCAAGAAAAAGATATAAAAGACATGCAAAGCAGAAAGAAGTAAAATTATCTTTTTGCAGTTGATATACTTTAATACATAGGAAACTCTAAAGATGCTACATACTGAAAAAACCTCATAAAACAAAAACTAATAAGTCGATTTTACAAAATTGCAGTATACATCAACATATACATATCAGTTGAATTTCTATACACTAGCAAGGAAGTACTTGAAAAAAATAAGAAAACAATATCATTAACAATAGCATCAAAAGAATAAAATACTAAGGAATAAATCAAGTATTTATTTAAATGTTTTAAACTGTTATTAAAATATTTAAGCCAATAAAACCAAAGATGTCAAAGACTTGTATACTGAAAATCATAAAACACTAATGAAAGGAATTAGACAAGATACAAATAAATGGAAAAAGATCTTGTGTAGAATAATCTTGAGTGAAATAATTAATATTTTTAAATGACCATACTACATGAAGTGGTCTACAGATTTAATGAAAATCCTATAAAAATTCCAAAGGTATTTTATCACAAATAGAAAATACAACTCTACAGTTCATATGGAACCACAAAAGACTCCAAATCACCAGAGAAATCTTGAGAAAGAAGAACAAAGCCAGAGGGGTCATATCCCCTGGTTTCAAAATATGTTACAAAGCCATGGTAATGAAAACAATAAGGTACTGGCATAGAAACAGACACATAGACCAATCTAACAGAGTAGGTAGCCCAGAAATAAATCTGTACATATACAGTCAACTGATCTTTAGCAAGGATGTCAAGAACACACAATGAGAAAAGATCGCCTGTTCAATAAATGTTGTTAGAAAAACTGAATATCCTCATGCAAAAGAATGGAATTAGACTCCTAATTTACACCATATACAAAATATACTCGAAATGGATTAAAGACTTAAACATAAGACCCAAAACTATAAAACTCTCAAAGAAACACAGGGGAAAATCTTTTTGGCAGTGGTCTTGTCAATGATTTCATGGATTTGATGCAAGCAGCAAAATAAAAAATAGGTGGAACTACATCAAATTAAAATGTGCCTACACAGCAATGAAAAAAATCAAAGTGAAGAGGCAACCTATGGAATGAGAGAAAATATTTGCAAACCACCTATCTCATAAGAGATTAATACCCAAAATGTATTATAATTTTGCCTACAACTGAACAGCAAAAAACAAAACAAGCTGATTAAAAATGGCAAAGGATTTGAATAGGATTTGAAAATAAAACGGATTTTCATTTTTCCAAAGACATACAAACCGCCAACAGACATATGAAAAGATGCTCAACATCACCAATCACTGGGGAAATGCTAACCAAAATCATAATGAGACATTACCTCACACCTGTTAGAAAACAACTATTATTTTGAAAATTAAAAAGAAGCCTGGGTATGGTGGCTCATACCTGTAATCCTAGCACTTTGGGAGGCCAACGTGGGGAAATCACTGAGCCCAGAAGTCTAATATCAGCCTGGGCAACATAGCAAATGCCAGCCTCTATTTTTATAAAACAAATAAGTGTACATGAACAACACCATATCACTAGCACTGGTGTGAGTACATATGTTCCCTGTCACCCATCTGCTGCTAGCACACCTGTGCACACACAGAACCTGTTGCTTCTTTGGCAAGTGCAAACTCCACTTCCACCACCCTAATGAAACATTTTTGCCGGCACCATGCATCAGAGTGTTTTTGCCAGCAGACCAGAAACACCTTGGCCACTCCAGTGAAGCAGACACTCACTTAATTTTGAGGGTCCACACAACAAGCTGTGAGCCTCACACCAGACCCCCAGGGTTAGAGCCTACAGCCCAGGAGTGCTGAGCTAACCCTGGACTCCTTAAAATCATTCAGATTTGAAGAGCACTGACTAAACCCAACTTATTTAACAGTCAAATTCTCAAGGCCATCAAGGAATACAAGAGCAAAAAAACAAACAAACAAAAAATCCATTGAAAAGACAGCAGCTTCAAAGATTAAAGAAACATCAGCCCACACAGATGAAAAAGAAACAGTAAAAAACTCTGACAACTCAAAAATTAAGAGTGTCTTCTTTCTTCCGAATGATCACACTAGCTCCCAGCAATGGTTCTTAACCAGGCTTAAATGGCTGAAATGACAGATATAAAATTCAGAAACTCAATAGCAATGGAAATCATCAAGATTCAGGATAACGCTGAAGCCCAATCCAAGGAATTTAAGAAATTCAATAAAATAACATTAGAGCTGAAGACAAAAATCACAATTTTAAGGAAGAATTATACTGTTCAGATAGAGTTAGAAAACTTACTACAAGAATTTGTTAATACAATCTGAAGTATTAACAGCAGAATTGACCAAGCTGAGAAAAGACTCTAGCTCAAATATCACTCAGATGATAACAAAGAAAAAAGAATTTAAAAGACTAAACACAACCTATGAGGAATATGAGATTATGTAAAGAGGCCAAACCCACAACTAAGTGGTGCCTCTGAAAGAGAGGGAGAGAGCACAAGCAACTCAAAAAACATATATGAGGATATTGTCCAGGGAAATTTTCCTAACCTTGCTAGAAAGGTAGAAATTCAAATTTAGGAAATTCAGAGAACCCCTGTGAGATACTGTATAAGACATCCATTCCCAAGACACATAATCATCAGATTCTCCAAGGCCAACATGAAAGAGAAAATATTAAGGCAGCCAGAGAGAAGGGGCAAGTCATTTACAAAAATAACTCCATTAGGCTAACAGCAGAAATTTTTAAGCAGCAGAAGTTGCTATTTTAATTTCAGAAAAAAGAGATTTTAAGTAAACAATAATCAAAGAGGACAAAGAACAGTAATAAATAATGATACAGGGTTTAAATCAACAAGAAGACTTAATTCTCCTAAAAATATCTGAACCTAACACTGGAGCACCCAAATTTGTAAGTTCTTAAATACCTACAAAAAGCCTTAGATAACTGCACAATGATAGTAGGAGACTCCAAGACTGCATTGACGGAATTAGACAAATATTTCAGGCAAAAAATAAACAAAGATATTCACGACCTCAACTCGACACTTGACCAAACAGAACTAACAGATATCTACAGAACACTCGACCCAATAACAACAGAATATGCAGTCTTCTCATCTGACCAGGGTACATACTCTAAAACTGACCACATGCTTGACTGAAAAATACTTCTACACAAATTCAAAAGACTAGAAATCATACCAACCACACACTGGGACAATAGCACAATAAAAATAAAAATCAATACCAAAATCTCTCAAAACCATACAATTAAACAACCTTCTAAATAATTTTTTGGTAAATGATGAAAATAAGGCAGAAATCAAGAAATTCTTTTACACTAATGAAAAAAAGATACAACATACCAGAATCTGTGGAACACAGCTAAAGTAGTGTTAAGAGAAAACTTTATAGTATTAAATGCCCATATAAAATTAGAAAGGTCTCAAATTAACAACCTAACATTATACCTGTTTTCTAGAGGAACTAGAAAAGTGGGAGCAAATCAACCCCAAAGCAAGCAGAAGCCAAGAAATAACCAAAATCAGAGATGAACTAAATGATATTGTGATGTTTAAGACCAACAAAATTGAAAATTGTTTCTTTGAAAGAATAAATAAGATTGATAGATACCTAGCTATACTAATAAAGAAAAAATAAGAGTAGATCCAAATAAAAGAAATTGGAAATGACAAAGAAGACATTACCACTAACTCCACAATAATACAAAAAAGCCCTCAGAGACTGTTATGAACACCTCTATGCAAACTAACTAAAAAAGCTAGAGAAAAGAATAGATGAATATATGGAAACATACAACCACCCAAGAGTGAATCAGGAAGAAGCTGAAACCTTGAACAGACCAATAACAAGTTCCAAAATTGAACTGGATCAGAATGGCTCACAGCCAACTTCTATCAGATGAGTAAAGAACTGGTCCCATTTCTACTGAAATTATTGCAAAAAATATTGAGGAGAAGGGACTTCCCTCTAATGCATTCCATAAGGCCAACAATACCCTAATTCCAAAACCTGGCAGAGACACAACAACAACAACAAACTTCATATTTCTGATGAGCACGAATGCAAAAATAATGAACAAAGTATCAGCAAACTGAATCCAGCAGCACATCAAAAAGCTAATTCACCCTGATGAATTAGGCTTTATTCCTGAATGCAAGGTTGTTTTAATACACACAAATCAACAAATGTGATTCATCATACAAACAGAACTAAAAACAAAAACCACATGAATATCTCAATAGATGATGAAAGAGATTTTGATAAAACTCAACATCCCTTCAGATTAAAAACCCTAAAAAATCTAGACATTGCAGGAATATGCATCAAAATATTCAGTTGTCTATGACAAACCCACAGCCAACATCACACTGAATGGGCAAAAGCTGGAAGTGTTCCCCATGAGACCCAGAACTAGACAAGGATGCCCACTCTCAGCATTCCTATTCAACATAGTACTAGAAGTCCTAACCAGAGCAATCAGAGAAGAGAAGGAAATAAAAGGCATCCATATAGGAAAAGAGGATGTCAAACTATCTCTCGTCACAGATGATGTAATTTTATACCTAGAAAATCTCATAGTCTCTACCCAAAAGCTCCTATATCCGGTAAACAACTTCAGAAAAGTACGGGATACAAAATTAATGCACAAAAAACAGTAACATTTCTATTCAACAACATCAAAGCTGAGTGCCAAATCAAGAATGCCATCCCATTTACAATGGCTACCAATATAAAATAAAATATCTAGAAATACAGCCAAAAAGATCTCCACAGTGAGAATTACAAAGCACTGTAGGAAGAAATCAGAGATGACACAAACAAATGCTCATGCACAGGGAGAATCAATATTGTTAAAATGGCCATACCGCCCAAAGCAACTGACAGATTCAGAGCTATTCCTGTCAAACTGCCAAACATCATTTTTTTCACAGAATTAGAGAAAACTATTCTAAATTTCACACAAACCCAAAAAATAGCCCAAATAGCTGAAGCAATCCTAAGCAAAAAGAACAAAACCAGAGGCATCACATTACCCAACTTCAAACCAAACTATGAGGAAAAAGTAACAAAAACAGAATTACTGATACATAAACAGACCCATACACCAATGAAACAGGTTAGAGAACCCAGAAATAGAGCCACATACCTGTAGCTTTAACAAAGTCTACGAAAACAAGCAATGGGGAAAGGACTCCCCATTCAATAATTGGTGCTGGGATAACTGGGTAGCAATATGCAAAAAGATTAAGACTAGACTTCTGCCTTTTGCCATATCCAAAAATCAACTCAGAATAGATTAAATACAGAAATATAAAATGTAAAACTATAGAAATCTTAAGAAAAAACTAGGAAATACCATTTTGAATATAGGCCCTGGCAAAGATTTTATGACGAAGATAACAAAAGCAATTGCAACAAAAACAAAAACTGACAACTGGGGCCTAGTTAAACTAACAGGCTTCTGCACAGCAAAACAAACTATCAACAAAGTAAACAGGCAACCAAGAGAATGAGAGAAAATATTTGCAAACTATGCATCCTACTAAGGTCTAATATCCAGAATCTAGAAGCAAGTTAAACATAGTAACAAGCAGAAAACAAACAACCCCATTTAAAAATGGGAAAAAGGCATGAACAGGCACTTCTCAAAAGTAGACATATATGTGGAAACAAGCATATGAAAAAAATGCTCAGCATCACTAATCATAAGAGAAATGCAAATCAAAACCACAGTGAGATATCTCCTCACTCCAGTCAGAATGGTTATGCACCATGGACTACACAGAGAAGAATGAAATTATGTCCTTTGCAGCAATATGGATGGAATTGGATGCCATTATCCTAAAAAAATTAACACAGGAACAGAAAACCAAATACCACATGTTCTCATTGATAAGTTGGAGTTGAATGCTGAGTACATATGGACACAAACAGGCAAACAATAGACACCAAGGCCTTCCTGAGAGTGGAGGGTAAGGAGGAGGGTGAGGGTTGAAAAACTACCTATTGGGTACCATGCTTATTACACAGGTGATGAAGTAGTCTGTACACTAAACCCCACAATACACAATTTACCCATGTAACTGTACCCCCTGAATCTAAAACAAGTTGGAAAGATAGATGATAGACAGATAGATAGATAGATAGATAGATAGATAGATAGATAGATAGAATAATGTAAGTCAAGGATCATGCAATGTTTCTACCTCTGTTATAGAATCTCCACGATTCAGGTTTGTGGGCTCAATGAACAGTTGATGCCAAATATAAACACACGGGTGCTTGGAGACAGAGAAAGGCTTATTCAGTTTGGCCAAAGCAAGAAATCAAGATAAGATCTCTCAAATCTATCTTAACAACAATAACAACAACAAAAGTGTTTTTTGTTTTTGTTTTTGTTTTTGTTTGTTTGCTTGTTTGTTTGTTTTGTTTGTTAGAGAGTAAGGGAGGGGGAGTTTTAGGGAACAAGGTGGAAAGCCTGTGTTTCTTCAGTTTCAGATAACACCTTGAACAAGCAGACTGGTGGGTGTCAACAGGTGGTCTCATTCATCCCTTCTGCAAAATTTTTTTATGACCTTCAAATTATTTTCTCCCACTTGACAAAGAAAGAGTACCTCAGCAGTTTATAATATTGGGGGAACAAGGGATGTTGGCTTTTGCACAAGCAAGCAAGTGCCTAATCAGAATTTTCATTAATTCAGTCACTAAAATTGCTAGTGTGCTGAAATCTCAAGGAGTCCAGTTATACTTTTAACCCCCAAATAAATACAACTTAGAAAATACTGATTTACCTTTATACAAGGCATATCTATAGAGAACTAGGTGTTTTAAAGTTGGATGCAATTCCACTCTGAATTGTAGGAAAAGAAGGCAGACAACTTCTTTTGATGCAAAGAATGTAACAGAAAAAAAAAAAAAAACAGATGATACCTATGTAAATTGTCATCAAGGTTGTGAAAGAAACCTTTGTAATTGCTCAGGTTTACCTTCTCTACTTCCCCTTTCCTTCTCCTGGTTACTTTTTCTTAAAATGGAAGGGTGTTCCTAGCTAGTTATATAAACCAGCATCTGGTCCTGCATGCTACTCAACTCAGAAAACTTCACCAATCCACGTGGCACTAAACAGTAATGTTAAGCTGACAGAACTCTCTTCCCACTCCATTTCTTCAGCAGCCTCCGGGGATCCAATTAATAAAAAACCACTTTCAGGAAGGCTATGACTGAATACGCTTATTAGAAGGATAAAGAGAGAAGAGTAGGCAAGAAGAAAATGGTTTGTAACTGAAATGTGATGAAAAGATTTCTATTCTGTTCACATTTTCTATATGAGGACTGATCAAGCTGAATCAGCAGCCTAGATGCATAAAATCACCCCATACTGAAGGAGGAATTTCTGGGGAGAGGTGAGAGTGCAGACTGGAGTAAAAAGAGAAGAAAATATGCTCATTTGAGAAAGTGAGCTCTGTTGTCTTTCCCTGTTCTAGACTCAGAAGTAAACTGTTCACTTTGTCTTTTATTTGGTACTGGTACTATCCTATCAAGAAAACAACAATCAAGTGTCAACATGATTCCATGCCTTCATGGTAGAAGAAAAAATGGCACTAAGGTTATTGTGTGAACAGTATATCCACTTTTGGGCCCTAAAGCAATGGTTTTATTTAAAAATAGAAAAGTTACTTGTAAAATTTTTATCTTCTTTGCAAGTGTAGGAGAGCAAAGTAAACTTTCAGCAGCTTGAGTTTGATTCATACATATCTGAGTTAGCTGAGTCAATTGGTACAGGAGGCTAGACAAGAAGGAATTTGTAGGGAGGCCTGAGGCATTTTCTTGGAATCCATACCATAGAAAGCAGCTTGTCCATGAAGACTAACTTTATTTGCCAGAGGGGAGACTCAGTTATAAAAGTCATGCCTGGTTATGGCTCTAGAAGTTGTCTCATGTGAACCCAGGGACTTATGTCTGAATGCAGTGGAGAACAAAAGTGCTATGAATAAGAAGGAAACAGACATTCATTAAAAACTCTACTAGATATTTTATTGCTGGCAGCCATACTTGAGTTAGCCCACTGACCTAATGTAACACAGCAGTCTGATGGAATGAGGAACAGCATGATGGAAGCAGAGAGGTGCCTGGTTCCACTGGTTGAGAAATGCAGAAAACCAGGGTCCCCACAAGGATTCTGAGAAATAACTGGTAGAGGTGGGAAATTTTAAAGAGGGTCAATTCTGAGCAAGAAGAATTTAATTATTATTTAAATATATTTATTCTAATAGGCCAAAGGGCAGAGTATCTGTGTACAGATGCAGGTGGATAGGAGATGTGATGGTGAGAGCCTGTAGAAATTCTCTTCCACTTGCTTCCATTTTCTTAGGAAGATATAAAATTAGGTTACCATCTGAGAGGTAGTTGCAGGGCTGGAGGAATGAGAACAGAGGAGAAAGGGTAAATTACTCACTTAGAGTAGAAGAGGACTGAATAGATAAGGATAATGCAGACTGTTTGCCAGGAACTAAAGACTCACTTGAGGTTAGTGATCATGAATAAAAAGAAAACTTACCAGCAGCATTCAAGTCTCTTTACACCAACCCTAAACTCCTCTGTACTCCTGCAGTTGGAAAGTAGAAGAGAGAAGGGGTGGTTCTGAGAAGCACATGGAACTCAGGAATTTCTCCTCTAAGAAGATTCCAGAGAAGGGAGATCAAATAAGATTCCATAGAAGGAAATTCCATTGGCAGGCATTGACTCAGTGTCTCAAAAATATCATAGCCAGAGTTTGCAACTCTTTTGGTTGCTCTCAGTATGGTTTTATTCCTACAGCCCTCACAGCCAAGTTCTAGGTAAAAGGAAGGAGAAAAGCAAAAGGAATAAAATGCCAATCCTTCAACAAAAGTAAAAGAAAGTAATTAATGGAAAAAATGGCATGAGACTCCCTAGATGCAGTAAGTGTACTGAAGGGAATGTGTGAGCAACCTTGAAGAAAGCCTTCCGAACACCATGAATTAGAAGAGCGTCACCAAGGGCAGAAGTGTCTCCTAGTGCTCACATATATGTAACTGCATTTTAGGTTTAGGGTACATGTGAAGCATCTCTTTTTTTAATTTTAATTTTTTTATTATACTTTAAGTTCTGGGGTACATGTGGAGAATATCATACAGGTTTATTACATAGGTACACACGTGCCATGGTGGTTTGCTGCATCCATCACCCCACTGGTATTTCTCCCAATGTTATCCTTCCCCAATCCTCTCACCCCCTGCTATCCCTCCCCTTGTCCCACCAACCCCTGACAGGCCCCGGTGTGTGATGTTCCCCTCTCTGTGTCCAGGTGTTCTCACTGTTTAACACCCACTTATGAGTGAGAACATGTGGTGTTTGGTTTTCTGTTCTTGTGTCAGTTTGCTGAGCATGATGGTTTCCAGTTTCATCCATGTCCCTGCAAAGGACATGAACTCATTTTTTATCACTGCATACTATTCCATGGTATATATATGCCACATTTTCTTTATCCAGTCTATCACTGATGGACATTTGGGTTGGTTCCAAGTCTTTGCTATTGTGAACAATGCCACAATAAACATATGTGTGCATGTGTCTTTATAATTGAATGTTTTATAATCCTTTGGATATATACCCAGTAATGGGATTGCTGAGTCAAATAGTATTTCTAGTTCTAGATCCCTGAGGAATCACCACACTGTCTTCCACAATGGTTGAGTTAATTTACACTTCCACCAACAGTGTAAAAGCATTCCTATTTCTCCATATCCTCTCTAGCATCTGTTGTAATGATTGCCATTCTAACTGGTGTGAGGTTAGATGTAGTTTTGATTTGCAATTCTCTAATGACAAGTGATGATGAGTTTTTTTTTCATGTTTGTTGGCTGCATAAATGTCTTCTTTTGAAAAGTTTCTGTTCATATCTTTTGCCCACTTTTTGATGGGGTTGTTTTTTCTTTTTCTTGTAAATTCGTTTAAGTCCTTAAGTTAGAATCTGGTTATTAGCCCTTTGTCAGATAAGTAGATTGCAAAATATTTTTCCCATTCTGTTGGTTGCCAGTTCACTCTAATGTTAGTTTCTTTTGCTGTGCAGAAGTTCTTGAGTTTCATTAGATCCCATTTGTCTAAATTGGCTATTGTTGCCATTGCTTTTGGTGTTTTAGTCATGAAGTCCTTGTCTACGCCTATGTCCTGAATGGTATTGCCTAGGTTTTCTTCTAGGGTTTTTATGGTGTTAGGTCTTATGTTTAAATCTTTAATCCATCTGGAGTTAATTATTGTATAAGGTGTAAGGAAGGGATCCAGTTTCAGCTTTCTGCATATGGCTAGCCAGTTTTTCCAATACCATTAACTCAATATGGAATCCTTTCCTCATTGCTTGTTTTTGTGAGGGTTGTCAAAGATCAGATGGTTGTAGATGTGTGGCATTACATTTGAGGCCTCTGTTCTGTTCCATTGGTCTATATGTCTGTTTTGATACCAGCACCAAGCTGTTTTGATTACTGTAGTCTTATAGTATAGTTTGAAGTCAGGTAGTGTGATGCCTCCAGCTTTGTTTGTTTGTTTGCTTGCTTAGGATTGTCTTGGCTATGTGAGTGCTCTTTTAGTTCTATATAAAATTTAAGGTGGTTTTTTCCAATTCTATGAAGAAAGTCAGTGGTAGCTGGATAGAGATAGCATTGAATTTATAGATTACTTTGGCCAGTATGACACAGAGCCAATGGTGTCCAACAATAGAGAGTTATCATGATTATCAGGATAGATAAAGAAATAATCAACTATCAAGACAGTTACACTGGGAAGAAAGGCATCAAGGGGACAATATGATATTCTCCCTCTGCCTCCTTTCAGTGTAGATTACTAATGCTATGGACACAGAATGTAAGTTAGGTCTACATTTTCTCTCATGTACCTAGGTGAAGTTGACTTCCGGGAAACTGGTGAAATGAGTGATAAAGGGAAAATAAACATTGAATGCGTATTGGGTTTTGTCATAAAGTAAAGGTTCACACAAAAATGAGAGCCCCTTGAAAATCTGTTATCAACCTCGTGAGAATGGGATAGATTCTAGGGCAGAAAAAATAAACTCTGATATGTAGCTTTAAACAAAATTATGGAAGAAAACATAGCAGAAGCCAATCTATTAAATATGATTGTGTGCAATCCCAGTTGAATATGAAAGAGGAAATGATAGGAATAAGACAGAAAAAGACAGATTCAGAATCCACTTTTTAAAAAAAATAATTTCAGTTATGGGGTACATGTGAAGGTCGTGCAGGTTTGTTATATAGGTATACATGTGCTATGGTGGTGGTTTTCTGCATACATCACCCCATCATCTACAGTAGATAATTCTCCTAATGCTACCCCTCCTTAATCCCTCCACCCTCTGCTATTCCTCCCCTAGCCCCCCACCCTGCAGGCCCTGTGCAAAACCACATTGAGATACCACTTCACACCAGTTAGAATGGCGATCACTAAAAAAATCAGGAGAATCCACTCTTAAAGAACAAATACACTATGCATTAAGGAGGAAAATTTGCCATAAACACATCATTTGAGAATGTAGACCCTAAGGAAAAAAAAATACAGATATTTTGAAAGAATCAAGTTAAAAGTAAAACTTAACTACTTGCTGCATATGAGTGCTGCATTTAAAGCCTTAGAAAAACAAAACTTAAAAAAAAAAAAATGCCAGATACACGCTAATGAAAATAAAGCCCAAATCACCATAAGAATGTCAGGCAAGTCTGAACTCAACTTGAACAAAATGTGTTTAATAAAAAAAAGTTAAATGTGTGAAAAACAAAGTAATTGAAGATGATAAAAAAAGACCAATTCACAATGACAGTGACCAGTCAGAGGTACTAGTGGATAAAAGAAAAAAAATGCCACAGCAAATGTCAAAATAAATCTCAGAAATAGTAGAAGACCATGTCTCCTTTATTAACCTGTGGCAGATGAAGCAGGAAAACATTTATATAAAGGATGTAGAAAATCTGAATAATATTATTTTTCTGGTTAATCTAACCTACGAACAAAGAATAGATTTTCTGAAGGATCCATGCAGCATTTAGAAAAAATGATTATATACCATGTCAAAAGAAAAAAAGTAATTGAATTCAAAAGGCAGAATTATGAAAAATTGCATTCTCATATATCAATGCAATAATACGGATCAGAATATTTTAAGAAACACTATAAACAAGTTAGAATTTTGAAAATAACTTCAGAAAATTTGGCAAAGAAAACAATGTTTAGAATGTCTAGGACATACACTTAAAACTAATTGATGATCTTAAGCCCTTGATTGATAAATAAGTGAAAATATGTGAATTAACTATTCATCTCAAAATCTTAAGAATAAAGTAAATCTATGGAAAGGGAAAGCAAACTCTTAAGGATATGTAAAAATAAATAATTTTGAAATAAAAAAGAACTCGAATAGAAATATAAAGCCAATATCTTATTTCTGGAAAAAAAAAAAAAAAAGAAAAAGAAAAATGTATGAGCTTTAGCCAGCCTCCAGAAGTAAAAAGAGTGAAAGCATAAATATATAAAATCAAAAATGAGAAAAGGGAAATAACCACATACATCAAGAATATTAAAACAATTAATAAAAATAACTTGCAAATTTCAAGGCAAATTAACATCACCATCTGGATAATGGAAATGATTTCTAAGAATCAATACTGGTAGAAATCAAGAAAATGAGTAGAGTTGGCTAAACTTTCCCTACCAAAACCAAAAAAAATCTAAAGCTACAAATTATTTCAACGGTAAACTTTTCTAAACCTTCCTAAACTTTTCCAAATTTTTCCAAACCTTCATAATATAGGAACAAGTTATACCCATGTTATTTGATCATTTTAGGTAAAAGAAAGAAGACACCTTCCAATATTTTACTAAGCATAATAACATAGACACCAAAGTCAGAAGACAGCACAAACACAAAACCCTAGAAGTCAATCATATGTATGAATGTGGATATAACAAATATGCATAATATATTGAGTGATGGCCCTCCATAATATATTAAAATTAGAATGTAGTATATAAAGTTATAATGAAAATTAATTCCAGGAATACAAATACGGTTCATTTAATAAGAACATTTTTCAAAAGAAGACATTTATGCAGCCAACAAACATATGAAAAAATGGTCATCATAACTGGTCATTAGAGAAATGCAAGTCAAAACCAGAGATATCACCTCATGCCAGTTAGAATGGCGATCATTAAAAAATCTAGAGACAACAGATGCTGGAGAGGATGTGCAAAAATAGGAACGCTTTTACACTGTTAGTGGGAGAGTAAATTAATTCAACCATTGTGGCAATTCCTTAAGGATCTAGAACTAGCAATACCATTTGACCCAGCAATCCCATTACTGGGTATATACCCAAAGGATTATAAATCGCTCTATTACAAAGACACATGCACGTGTATGTTTATTTCAGCACTGTTCACAATAGCAAAGACTTGGAACCAACCCAAATGCCCATCAGTGATAGACTGGTTTAAAAAAAAAATGTGGCACATATACACCATAGAGTACTATGCAGCCATTAAAAATGAGTTCATGTCCTTTGCAAGGACATGGATGAAACTGGAAACCATCATGCTCAGCAAACTGACGCAAGAACAGAAAACCAAACACTACATGTTCTCACTCATAAGTGGGTGTTAAACAATGAGAACACCTGGACACAGAGAGGGGAACATCACACACTGGGGCCTGTCAGGGGTTGGTGGGACAAGGGGAGGGATAGCAAGGAGTGGGAGGATTGGGGAGGGATAACATTAAGAGAAATACCTAATGTAGATGACTGGGTGATGGATGCAGCAAACCACCACCATGGCATATGTATACCTATGTAACAAACCTGCAAGATCTGCACATGTACCCCAGAACTTAAAATATAATAAATAAATAAATTTTTTAAAAAAGAAAAGAAATAAAATACAAAGAGAGAATAAGCAAAGAAGCAGCACTCAGTGGAAAATTCTGAAATACTATTACATACAAATCTGATTAAAATTGTAGTAACTGTAAACCTTAACTTGAGATAGTCACATTTCCCAGGGCTGACATGCAGCTCTGATCGTGTTTAATTTCAACATTTGTGTCTACCTCATTGTGCTGTTTTTCCCTTATTAAGTGATCTTCCAAAAAATTTTAAAATTTTAATTATATCACCAATTTGTTTGAGACACTCCAGTGGGTTAGAAAGAAAATTCATATAAATAGAGATTAACACAATGGAGAAAGCATGAAATAAAAATATCAGTTTGTGCCAGAAAGGGGTAAAATGCTCTATGGCTGAGAATGTTTCCTCCTCTTATGGGAATCCAAATGGGATCTTCTAAATGAGAATTCCTTGGTCAAGGGAGTTTTCTAATTCCATGTTTTTTGGTATTAAGTTCAATTATCCCAATTATTTGCCACCAAATCTGATTGAAGTCTTCACAGAATAAAAGAAGGTCTTTAATAATAAAAAAGAAATTTATAAATTTAATTTAGCATAATAGTGAATTGTTTGCATACCTAGGAAGTTAAATATAATAACATGAAAAGATTAGAAATAATACAATATTTCATACCTCTTAATACAAAAATAATGTAGAAATATTAATTTTTTAAGACAAGTATTGTTAGAGTTGCTGAAGAAAATATTCCATTAAATTTCTATATGAACATAACATAAAAATTCTTGGTAATAAAATCTTTAAAAAGTACAAAATATACACAAAGTTTGCTGAAGATAATTGATAGAGTTTGGCTGTGTTTCCACCCAAATCTCATCTTGAATTGTAGTTCTCATAATCCCCACATGTCATGGGAGGGACCCAATGGGAGGTAATTGAATCATGGAGGCTGTTATTTCCATGCTACTGTTCTTGTGACAGTGAGTGAGTTCTCATGAGAACTTTATAAGGGGCTTCTCCCTTTTGTTCATCACCTCTCTTTGCCACTGCCACATGAAGAGGGATGTGTTTGCTTCTCCTTCGACCATAAGTTTAAATTTCCAGAGGCCTCCCCAGCCATGGTGAACTGTGAGTCAAGTAAACGCCTTTCCTTTATAAATTACCGAGTCTTGGGTATGTCTTTATTAGCAGTGTCGGAACAGACTAATACAATAATTAAACGAATATTTTAGTTTAAAAAAAGGTATATCTTTTTCTTGAATAGAAAAACTGAATATTTTTACGTGGCATACAGTCAAACTGATCTGCAACATTATTTTCTTTCCATTAACCATAATAATGAGTTTGACCCTGTCAGAGGTGCCTTTTCTGTTCAAAGAAAAATAATAATCTCACCATCAAAAATCAATTTTATTTGAACAATCAAATGAGAATATTCAGTAAAATTCTGATTAGGAAGTGTAAAGAAGTAGGAATTTGATAAGGGAAAAGAGACTACAAATATTAAAATTCATTGTGATGTTTCAATGAATAAAGTCATGCCTTATTTATTGTGCTTCATCTGATTGCATTTTTTTTTTTTTACACGTTGAGGGATTTTAGAAACCCTGCATCAAGGAAGTCTATCATCAAACTAAAACCTTTTTGTACAGTAAACAACATAATGAAAAATCAAAGTATGGTATAAAAAAAAAACTTTGCAAACCTATTTGATAAGAAATAAATCTTCAAAACATATAAAGAATTTTTACCACTCAATGGTAAGGGGTGGGGGGAAACCTAACAGGCTGATTTTAAAATGGGCTGAAGACTGGAAGAGACATTTTTCCAAAAAGACATGCAAATTGACAACATGTTTATGAAAAAGTGCTCAATATCACTAGTTATCACAGGAATGCAGATAAAAACTACAATGAGATATCATCTTACAAATGATAGGTTCCTACAAATATTAAAAATATAACCAGCATAGGATCCAGCAATCCACTTGTTCGGTACTATACAAAATAAATGAAAACAGGATCTTGAAGACACATTAGCACTCCCGTATTCAATGCTGCAGTATTTATAACAGCCAAGATGTGGAAACAACCTAAATGTCTATCAAATGATAATTAGATAAGGAAAATTTGGTATATACATAAAATGAAATACTATTCAGCCTTAGAAACAAGGAAATTCTGCTATTGTGATATGGGTGAACTTTGACAACATCACTACTAAGTGAATATAAGCCAGTCATAGAAAGAAAATTACTGCATGATTTTACTTCTGTCAGCTATCTAAAATACCATAAATTCTTTTTTTTTTTTTTAAAGATGAGGTTTCACCATGATGGCTAGGCTGGTCTTGAATGCCTGACCTCAGGTGATCCACCCACCTCGGCCTCTCAAAGTGCTAGGATTACAGGCGTGAGCCACCACGCCTGGCCCATAAATTCTTAGAATCCAAGAGTAGAATCATGTTTATCAGGGGCTGGGGATAGGGGAAAATGGAAGATTATAAATCAACAGGCATAAAGTTTTACTTAAGCAAGACGAATAAATTCTAGGGATCTGCTTGTACCTACAGTCAAAAATAATGTATAGTACACTTAAAAAATTTATGACAGAAGATCTCATGTTAACTATTCATACCATAATAAAAATACAGGCACATCTCGTTTTATTGTGCTTTGCTTTACTGCCTTTCACAGATACTGTGCTTTTTACAAATTGAAGGTTAGTGGCAGTGCTGCATCAAGCAAGTCTATAGTGCCATTTGCCCAACACTATGTGCTCACTTTGTGTCTCTCTGTCATATTTTGGTAACTGAAATATTTAAACTTTTTCATCATTATTATATCTGTTATGGTGATATGTTACCAGTGATCTTAGATGTTACTATTATAATTGTTTTGGGGGTGCCATGAGATGAGCTGTACCCATATAAGATAGCAAATGAGTAGGGTGTTGTGTTTGTTCTGACTACTGCCCCAACTAGTCATTCCCCATTTTTTTCTCTCTCCTTAGGCCTTTCTATTCCCTGAGACAAAACAATATTGAAATCAGGCTAATTAATAACCCTACAATGGCCTTTAAGTGTTCAAGTAAAAGTAGGAATCCCACATCTCTCAGTTTAAATCAGGAGCTAAAATTATTATACTTAGTGAGAAAGGCATATCAAAAGCCAAAATAGGCTGAAGGCTAGGACTCTTTCACCAAACAGTTATCTAAGTCATGAAGGCAAAGGAAAATCTTTTGAAGGAAATGAGAAGTGCTACTCCAGGGAAAACATGAGTAATAAGAAAGTGAAACAGCTTTGTTGCTGAAATGGAGAAACTTTTTTCAGTGGTCTGGATAGGAGATCAAACCAGCCACAACATTCCCTTAAGCCAAAGCCTAATCCAGAGCAAAGCCCTAATTCTCTTCAATTCTATGAAACTTGAGAGGTGAAGAAGCTACAGAAGAGAAGTTGAAGCTAGCAGATGGTTCATGAGGGTTGAGGAAAGAAGCCATCTTCACAACATAAAGTACAAGGTGAAGCAGCAAGTACTGATGGAGAAACTGCAAATTATCCAGAAGATCTAAGATAATTGATGAAGGTGGCTACATAAACAACAGATTTTCAATGAAGACAAAACAGCCTTATGTTGGAAGAAGATGCAATCTAAGACTTCCATAGCTAGGGATAAGAAGTCAATGCCTAGCTTCAGTGCTTCAAACAATAGGCTCACTCTCTTGGTAGGGACTAATGCAACCACTGATTTGAAGTTGAAGTCAATGCACATTTACTACTATGACAATGTTAGGGTCGGCCAGGCATGGTGGCTCATGCCTGTAATTCCAGCACTTTGGGAGGCTGAGGTGGGTGGATCACTTGAGATCAGGAGTTTCAGACCAGCCTGGCCAACATGGTGAAACCTCATCTCTACTAAAAACACAAAAAAATTACCCAGGTTTGGTGGTATGTGCCTGTAATCCCAGCTGCTTGGGAGGCTGAGGCAGGAGAATCACTGGACTCTGAGAGGTGAAGGCTGCTGTGAACCAAGATCACACCACTGCACTCCTGTCTGGGCAACAGAACAAAATTCCATCTCAAAAAACAAACAAACAAAAAATGGTAGGGTCATTAAGAATGATGCTAACTCTATTCTGCCTGTGCTTTATAAATGTGACAACAAAGCCTGGATGACCGCACATCTGTTTACATCATGGTTTAGTGAATGTTTTAAGCCCACTATTGAGATCTACTCCTCAGGAAAAAAAAGAAAGAAAGAAAGAAAGAAAGAAAAGAAAGAAAGAAAAGATTCCCTACAAACTGTTGTCACTCATTGACAATGCACCTGGCCACCCAAGAGTTCTGACAGAGATGCACAGGAAGATGAATGCTGTTTTCATGTCTGCTAATACAACGATTCTGCAGCCTATCAGGCAAGAAGTAATTCCAACTTTCAAGTCTTGTTACTTAAGAAAGACATTTTGCTAAAGTTGCAAATAGACAGTGATTTAGTTCCATTTTGATAAAGTCGCAAATAGACAAATAGACTGTCTATGGCTAAAGTTGCCATAGACAATGATTCTTGTGATGGATCTGGGCAAAGTAAATTTAAGATATTTTAGAAAGAATTCACAATTCTAAATATCATTAACAATTGTAGTTCATGGGAGTAGGTCAAAATAGCAATATTAACAGGAATTTGAAAGAAGTTTATTTATTCCACCTCTCATGGATGACTTTGAGGTTCATGATGTCAGTGGAGGAAGTAACTGCAGATGTGGTGGAAATAGCAAAATAACTAGAATTAAAAGTAGAGCCTAAAGATGACTGAATTGCTACAATCTCATGATTGAACTTGAATGGATGAGGAGTTACTTCTTATGAATGAGCAAAGAAAGTAGAATGGAATGAGATGGAATCTACACCTGGTGAAGATGCTTCGAACATTGCTGAAATGACAACAAAGAATTTAGAATATTACATAAGCTTGGTTGATAAGGCACCAGCAGAGCTTGAGAGGATTGACTCCAATTTTTAAAGAAATTCTGCTGAGGTTAAAATTATATCAAACCATTCATGCTACAGAGAAATCTTTCATAAAAGGAAGAGTCTGTCAATGTGGCAACTTCATTGTTGTCTACTTTTTAAAAATTGCCACCCTAAGCTTCAAAAACCACCACCCAAATTAACCAGCAACCATCAACATCAAGGCAAGACTCTCCACTAGCAAAAGATCAGGACTTGCTGAGGGCTCAGAGGATTATTAGCATTGAAATAAGGTATATACATCGTTTTTAGATACAGTACTTTTACACACCTAATAGGCTTTAGTATGGTGCATAGTTTGGTACAGTTATATGCACTGGAAAACCAAAAATTTTATGTAACTCACTTGATTGTGATATTTGCTTTATTGCAGTGGTCTGGAACAAAACCTGCAATATTTCCAAGGTATGCCCATACATACATACATGCATGCATACATACATACATACATACATAAATGCAGTTCAAAGTAGTAGAATATGCAACTGAATAAAAGTTGGTTGTTTTACCCTTGCTCTACCTTGAATAAGTTATGAAATCTTTTCCAACATCTCCATTAAGATATTTTCTCAGAAGTTTAGCTTCCCAATCTGCAATTAGTCTACAGATGTACAAAGATTTATGAAATCAAAACAACACATGAAAAGGTTTATTTTATTTTACATTACTTCAAGAGGTAGACTTCATAACAGAAAATGTTTGAAGAAAGATTCATGTGATTATTTTTAGCAAATGAAGTTGTGGTTCTTGTTCTGTTTAAATCTGCTTTCTAAGGTAGTTTTCTGCATAGATGAATTTTTCTTCTTCAGGGAAAATATGTTTAATAACTTCTTAGCATCTGCCTACTCATTTCCAATATTGGCAGCACATTTACATACTTTTCCATTTGGTATAGAGAATAGTATCTCCCTTTTGTGCACTTTATTTCAAATTGTTTATATTACAAACAATATCAGTTTTTAATTTTACAAAACAAAGCCTTGAAGTAACAACAGAATACTTTATATATGAGATTGAATATACTTTTTTCCACCTCTTGCTCAAACTTAACACTAAATAATATTATCCACAAATGAAATGAAATCTTTTAGTAGCTTAAAGGATGTTTTCTGGATATAAATTATGTACTTCCACTGTTATCATGAACACTGGTTACTTTGGGCAAATAAACAACTTGCTTTTGTATAATCATCCCATATTCAGAGCTTATATTAATGTCTTCCAAAATAAAGAGGAGTTGATCAGATTTTTACAGAAATGCATACAGCTCTGCATGATCCTGAGCATGATTTCAAGAAGCAAACTCTGTCAACAGCTTTGTGAGAGGTCTAGACAATGCACTTTATATAAAAAATGACCAAAAAGGGAACTTAAGTGTTAGGGGGTCTATAATGTTGTGGAAAAGAGAAATTAAGACAATCAAAATGTACCTCTCTCTGCTTCATTCCTTCATCAGTGAAAGTGGATAAAAATGTTAAATAACCACTGTTAATGCTTTCCATGTACCAGGCATGATTCTCAGCATTTTACTATATTATTCCATCTAATTCTCCAGCAACCCAGGAGGGTTTAATAATTTCCCCAAGATCACAGCACCATCTCTCACTGCTGCCTCCTCTGTGCAGCATCATGTCTGCATCTAACCTTTTGTCCACACAGGTCACATCTTATTGACTC